>NW_027446092.1:0-88696 GCF_038048845.1 Mixophyes fleayi | reverse complement strand
TTCATGTTTCGATTCATAATTCATGATTCGATTCATGATTCATGATTTGATTCATGATTCATGATTCATAATTCATGATTCGATTCATGATTCATGATTCATGATTCATGATTCAATTCATGATTCATGATTCATGATTCGATTCATGATTCATGATTCATGATTAAATTGATGATTCATGATTTATGATTCAATTCATGATTCAATTGATGATTCATGATTCGAATTATGATTCATGATTCATGATTCGATTCATGATTCATGATTCATGATTAAATTGATGATTCATGATTTATGATTCAATTCATGATTCAATTGATGATTCATGATTCGAATTATGATTCATGATTCATGATTCGATTCATGATTCATGATTCAATTCATGATTCATGATTTAATTCATGATTCATGATTTGATTCATGATTCATGATTTGATTCATGATTCATGATTCAATTCATGATTCATTTCATGATTCATGATTCAATTCATGATTCATTTCATGATTCATGATTCAATTCATGATTCATGATTCATGATTCAATTCATGATTCATGATTCGATTCATGATTCATGATTCAATTCATGATTCATGATTCATGATTCAATTCATGATTCATGATTCGATTCATGATTCATGATTCAATTCATGATTCATGATTTATGATTCAATTCATGATTGAATTCATGATTAATGATTCAATTCATTATTCATGATTCATAATTCATTTCATGATTCATGATTCATTTCATGATTCACGATTCAATTCATGATTCATGATTCGATTCATGATTCATGATTCAATTCATGATTTATGATTTATGATTCAATTTATGATTCAACTCATGATTCATGATTCAATTCATGATTTATGATTCAATTTATGATTCAACTCATGATTCATGATTCAATTCATGATTCATGATTCATGATTCAATTCATGATTCATGATTCAATTCATGATTCATGATTCATGATTCAATTCATGATTCATGATTCAATTCATGATTCATGATTCAATTCATGATTCATGATTCAATTCATGATTAATGATTCAATTCATGATTCATGATTCAATTCATGATGCATGATTCATGATTCAATTCATGATTCATGATTCATGATTCGATTCATGATTCATGATTCAATTCATGATTCATGATTCAATTCATGATTCATGATTCATGATTCAAATCATGATTCATGTTTCGATTCATAATTCATGATTCGATTCATGATTCATGATTTGATTCATGATTCATGATTCATAATTCATGATTCGATTCATGATTCATGATTCATGATTCATGATTCAATTCATGATTCATGATTCATGATTCGATTCATGATTCATGATTCATGATTAAATTGATGATTCATGATTTATGATTCAATTCATGATTCAATTGATGATTCATGATTCGAATTATGATTCATGATTCATGATTCGATTCATGATTCATGATTCAATTCATGATTCATGATTTAATTCATGATTCATGATTTGATTCATGATTCATGATTTGATTCATGATTCATGATTCAATTCATGATTCATTTCATGATTCATGATTCAATTCATGATTCATTTCATGATTCATGATTCAATTCATGATTCATGATTCATGATTCAATTCATGATTCATTTCATGAATTATGATTCAATTCATGATTCATGATTCAATTCATGATTCATGATTCAATTCATGATTCATTTCATGATTCAATTCATGATTCATTTCATGATTCATGATTCATTTCATGATTCATGATTCATTTCATGATTCATGATTTAATTCATGATTAATGATTCATGATGCAATTCATGATTCATGATGCAATTCATGATTCATGATTCAATTCATGACTCATGATTCAATTCATGTTTCATGATTCGATTCATGATTCATGATTTAATTCATGATTCATGATTTAATTCATGATTCATGATTCAATTCATGATTCATGATTCGATTTATGATTCATGATTCAATTCATGATTCATGATTTATGTATCAATTCATGATTCAATTCATGATTCATGATTTATGATTCAATTCATCATTCAATTCATGATTCATGATTCAATTCATGATTCGAGATTCATGATTTCATTCATGATTCATGATTCAATTCATGCTTCATGATTCATGATTCAATTCATGATTCATGATTCAAATCATGATTCAATTCATGATTCATGATTCAATTCATGATTTATGATTCAATTCATGATTCATGATTCAATTCATGATTTATGATTCAATTCATGATTCATGATTCAATTCATGATTCATGATTCGTTTCATGATTAATGATTTATGATTCATTTCATGATTCATGATTCATTTCATGATTCGTGTTTCGATTCATAATTAATGATTCAATTCATGATTCATGATTCAATTCATGATTCATGATTCGATTCATTATTCATGATTCATGATTCGATTCATGATTCTTGATTCATTTCATGATTCATGATTCATGATTCAAATCATGATTCATGTTTCGATTCATAATTCATGATTCGATTCATGATTTATGATTCGATTCATGATTCATGATTCATAATTCATGATTCGATTCATGATTCATGATTCAATTCATGATTCATGATTCGATTCTTGATTCATGATTCATGATTCACGATTCAATTCATGATTCATGATTCGATTCATGATTCATGATTCAATTCATAATTTATGATTTATGATTCAGTTTATGATTCAATTCATGATTCAATTCATGATTCATGATTCATGATTCAATTCATGATTCATGATTCGATTCATGATTCATGATTCATGATTCATGATTCGATTCATGATTCATGATTCAATTCATGATTCATGATTTATGATTCAATTCATGATTCAATTCATGATTAATGATTCAATTCATGATTCATGATTCAATTCATGATTCATGATTCATGATTCAATTCATGATTCATGATTCATGATTCAATTCATGATTTATGATTCAATTCATGATTCATGATTCGATTCATGATTCATGATTCATGATTCAAATCATGATTCATGTTTCGATGCATAATTCATGATTCGATTCATGATTCATGATTCGATTCATGATTCATGATTCATAATTCATGATTCAATTCATGATTCATGATTCATGATTCATGATTCAATTCATGATTCATGATTCAATTCATGATTTATGATTCAATTCATGATTCATGATTCATGATTCACGATTCAATTCATGATTCATGATTCGATTCATGATTCATTATTCAATTCATGATTTATGATTTATGATTCAATTTATGATTCAATTCATGATTCATGATTCAATTCATTATTCATGATTCATGATTCAATTCATGATTCATGATTCAATTCATGATTCATGATTCAATTCATGATTCATGATTCATGATTCAATTCATGATTCATGATTCAATTCATGATTCATGATTCGATTCATGATTCATGATTCAATTCATGATTCATGATTTATGATTCAATTCATGATTGAATTCATGATTAATGATTCAATTCATTATTCATGATTCATGATTTATTTCATGATTCATGATTCATTTCATGATTCACGATTCAATTCATGATTCATGATTCGATTCATGATTCATGATTCAATTCATGATTTATGATTTATGATTCAATTTATGATTCAATTCATGATTCATGATTCAATTCATGATTCATGATTCATGATTCGATTCATGATTCATGATTCATGATTAAATTGATGATTCATGATTTATGATTCAATTCATGATTCAATTGATGATTCATGATTCGAATTATGATTCATGATTCATGATTCGATTCATGATTCATGATTCAATTCATGATTCATGATTTAATTCATGATTCATGATTTGATTCATGATTCATGATTTGATTCATGATTCATGATTCAATTCATGATTCATTTCATGATTCATGATTCAATTCATGATTCATTTCATGATTCATGATTCAATTCATGATTCATGATTCATGATTCAATTCATGATTCATTTCATGAATTATGATTCAATTCATGATTCATGATTCAATTCATGATTCATGATTCAATTCATGATTCATTTCATGATTCAATTCATGATTCATTTCATGATTCATGATTCATTTCATGATTCATGATTCATTTCATGATTCATGATTTAATTCATGATTAATGATTCATGATGCAATTCATGATTCATGATGCAATTCATGATTCATGATTCAATTCATGACTCATGATTCAATTCGTTTCATGATTCGATTCATGATTCATGATTTAATTCATGATTCATGATTTAATTCATGATTCATGATTCAATTCATGATTCATGATTCGATTTATGATTCATGATTCAATTCATGATTCATGATTTATGTATCAATTCATGATTCAATTCATGTTTCATGATTTATGATTCAATTCATCATTCAATTCATGATTCATGATTCAATTCATGATTCGAGATTCATGATTTCATTCATGATTCATGATTCAATTCATGCTTCATGATTCATGATTCAATTCATGATTCATGATTCAAATCATGATTCAATTCATGATTCATGATTCAATTCATGATTTATGATTCAATTCATGATTCATGATTCAATTCATGATTCATGATTCGTTTCATGATTAATGATTTATGATTCATTTCATGATTCATGATTCATTTCATGATTCGTGTTTCGATTCATAATTAATGATTCAATTCATGATTCATGATTCAATTCATGATTCATGATTCGATTCATTATTCATGATTCATGATTCGATTCATGATTCTTGATTCATTTCATGATTCATGATTCATGATTCAAATCATGATTCATGTTTCGATTCATAATTCATGATTCGATTCATGATTTATGATTCGATTCATGATTCATGATTCATAATTCATGATTCGATTCATGATTCATGATTCAATTCATGATTCATGATTCGATTCTTGATTCATGATTCATGATTCACGATTCAATTCATGATTCATGATTCGATTCATGATTCATGATTCAATTCATAATTTATGATTTGATTCAGTTTATGATTCAATTCATGATTCAATTCATGATTCATGATTCATGATTCAATTCATGATTCATTATTCGATTCATGATTCATGATTCATGATTCATGATTCATGATTCGATTCATGATTCATGATTCAATTCATGATTCATGATTTATGATTCAATTCATGATTCAATTCATGATTAATGATTCAATTCATGATTCATGATTCAATTCATGATTCATGATTCATGATTCAATTCATGATTCATGATTCATGATTCAATTCATGATTCATGATTCAATTCATGATTCATGATTCGATTCATGATTCATGATTCATGATTCAAATCATGATTCATGTTTCGATTCATAATTCATGATTCGATTCATGATTCATGATTCGATTCATGATTCATGATTCATAATTCATGATTTAATTCATGATTCATGATTCATGATTCATGATTCAATTCATGATTCACGATTCAATTCATGATTCATGATTCGATTCATGATTCATTATTCAATTCATGATTTATGATTTATGATTCAATTTATGATTCAATTCATGATTCATGATTCAATTCATTATTCATGATTCATGATTCAATTCATGATTCATGATTCAATTCATGATTCATGATTCATGATTCAATTCATGATTCATGATTCATGATTCAATTCATGATTCATGATTCAATTCATGATTCATGATTCGATTCATGATTCATGATTCAATTCATGATTCATGATTTATGATTCAATTCATGATTGAATTCATGATTAATGATTCAATTCATTATTCATGATTCATGATTTATTTCATGATTCATGATTCATTTCATGATTCACGATTCAATTCATGATTCATGATTCGATTCATGATTCATGATTCAATTCATGATTTATGATTTATGATTCAATTTATGATTCAATTCATGATTCATGATTCAATTCATGATTCATGATTCATGATTCAATTCATGATTCATGATTTAATTCATGATTCATGATTCATGATTCAATTCATGATTCATGATTCAATTCATGATTCATGATTTATGATTCAATTCATGATTGAATTCATGATTAATGATTCAATTCATTATTCATGATTCATGATTCATTTCATGATTCATGATTCATGATTCAATTCATGATTCATGATGCAATTCATGATTCATGATTCAATTCATGATTCATGATTTAATTCATGTTTCATGATTCGATTCATGATTCATGATTCAATTCATGATTCATGATTCATGATTCAATTCATGATTCATGATTCGATTCATAATTCATGATTCATGATTCGATTCATGATTTATGATTCATGATTCAATTCATGATTCATCATTCGATTTATGATTCATGATTCAATTCATGATTCATGATTTATGATTCAATTCATGATTCAATTCATGATTCATGATTCAATTCATGATTCGAGATTCATGATTCGATTCATGATTCACGATTCATGATTCGATTCATGATTCATGATTCGATTCATGATTCATGATTCAAAATTTATGATTCGATTCATGATTCATGATTCATGATTCATGATTCAATTCATGATTCATGATTCAATTCATGATTCATGATTCGATTCATGATTCATGATTCATGATTCACGATTCAATTCATGATTCATGATTCGATTCATGATTCATGATTCAATTCATGATTTATGATTTATGATTTAATTTATGATTCAATTCATGATTCATGATTCAATTCATGATTCATGATTCATGATTCAATTCATGATTCATGATTCATGATTCATGATTCAATTCATGATTCATGATTCAATTCATGATTCATGATTCAATTCATGATTCATGATTCAATTCATGATTCATGATTCGATTCATGATTCATGATTCAATTCATGATTCATGATTCGATTCATGATTCATGATTCAATTCATGATTCATGATTTATGATTCAATTCATGATTGAATTCATGATTAATGATTCAATTCATTATTCATGATTCATGATTCATTTCATGATTCATGATTCATTTCATGATTCATGATTCAATTCATGATTCATGATGCAATTCATGATTCATGATTCAATTCATGATTCATGATTTAATTCATGTTTCATGATTCGATTCATGATTCATGATTCAATTCATGATTCATGATTCATGATTAAATTCATGATTCTTCATTCGATTTATGATTCATGATTCAATTCATGATTCATGATTTATGATTCAATTCATGATTCAATTCATGATTCATGATTCAATTTATGATTCGAGATTCATGATTCGATTCATGATTCATGATTCATGATTCGATTCATGATTCATGATTCGATTCATGATTCATGATTCATAATTTATGATTCGATTCATGATTCATGATTCATGATTCATGCTTCAATTCATGATTCATGATTCGATTCATGATTCATGATTCATGATTCATGATTCGATTCTTGATTCATGATTCAAGATTCAATTCATGATTCATGATTCGATTCATGATTCATGATTCAATTCATGATTTATGATTTATGATTCAATTTATGATTCAATTCATGATTCATGATTCAATTCATGATTCATGATTCGATTCATGATTCATGATTCAATTCATGATTCATGATTCATTATTTAATTCATGATTTATGATTCAATTTATGATTCAATTCATGATTCATGATTCATGATTCGATTCATAATTCATGATTCAATTCATGATTTATTATTTATGATTCAATTTATGATTCAATTCATGATTCATGATTCAATTCATGATTCATGATTCATGATTCGATTCATGATTCATGATTCAATTCATGATTCATGATTTATGATTCAATTCATGATTCATGATTCAATTCATGATTCATGATTCGATTCATGATTCATGATTCATGATTCATGATTCATGATTCAATTCATGATTCATGATTCGATTCATGATTCATGATTCAATTCATGATTCATGATTTATGATTCAATTCAGGATTCAATTCATGATTCATTTCATGATTCATTTCATGATTCATGATTTATGATTCAATTCAGGATTCAATTCATGATTCATTTCATGATTCATTTCATGATTCATGATTCATGATTCATGATTCATGATTCGATTCATGATTCAGGATTCATGATTCATGATTCAATTCATGATTCATGATTCATGATTTGATTCATGATTCATGATTCATGATTCAATTCATGATTCATGATTCGATTCATGATTCATAATTCATGATTCATGATTCAATTCATGATTTATGATTTATGATTCAATTTATGATTCAATTCATGATTCATGATTCAATTCATGATTCATGATTCATGATTTGATTCATGATTCATGATTCAATTCATGATTCATGATTCATTATTTAATTCATGATTCATGATTCGATTCATGATTCATGATTCAATTCATGATTCATGATTCATGATTCAATTCATGATTCATGATTCATGATTCATGATTCAATTCATGATTCATGATTTGATTCATGATTCCAGATTCATGACTCATGATTCAATTCATGATTCATGATTCATAATTCAATTCATGATTCATGATTCGATTCATGATTCATGATTAAATTGATGATTCATGATTTATGATTCAATTCATGATTTATTTGATGATTCATGATTCAATTCATGATTCATGATTCATGATTCGATTCATGATTCAATTCATGATTCATGATTTAATTCATGATTCATGATTAAATTGATGATTCATGATTTATGATTCAATTCATGATTTAATTGATGATTCATGATTCAATTCATGATTCATGATTCATGATTCGATTCATGATTCATGATTCAATTCATGATTCATGATTTAATTCATGATTCATGATTTGATTCATGATTCATGATTCAATTCATGATTCATTTCATGATTCATGATTCAATTCATGATTCATTTCATGATTCATGATTCAATTCATGATTCATGATTCAATTCATGATTCATTTCATGAATTCTGATTCAATTCATGATTCATGATTCAATTCATGATTCATGATTCAATTCATGATTCATGATTCATGATTCAATTCATGATTCATTTCATGAATTATGATTCAATTCATGATTCATGATTCGATTCATGATTCATGATTCAATTCATGATTCATGATTCATGATTCAATTCATGATTCATTTCATGAATTATGATTCAATTCATGATTCATGATTCAATTCATGATTCATGATTCAATTCATGATTCATGATTCATGATTCAATTCATGATTCATTTCATGATTCATGATTCATTTCATGATTCATGATTTAATTCATGATTAATGATTCATGATGCAATTCATGATTCATGATTCGATTCATGATTCATGATTCGATTCATGATTCATGATTCAATTCATGATTCATGATTCGATTTATGATTCATGATTCAATTCATGATTCATGATTTATGATTCAATTCATGATTCATGATTTATGATTCAATTTATGATTAAATTCATGATTCATGATTCAATTCATGATTCGAGATTCATGATTTGATTCATGATTCATGATTCAATTCATGCTTCATGATTCATGATTCAATTCATGATTCATGATTCAATTCATGATTTATGATTCAATTCATGATTCATGATTCAATTCATGATTTATGATTCAATTCATGATTCATGATTCAATTCATGATTCATGATTCGATTCATGATTAATGATTTATGATTCATTTCATGATTCATGATTCATTTCATGATTCGTGTTTCGATTCATAATTCATGATTCAATTTATGATTCATGATTCAATTCACGATTCATGATTCGATTCATTATTCATGATTCATGATTCGATTCATGATTCTTGATTCATTTCATGATTCATGATTCATGATTCAAATCATGATTCATGTTTCGATTCATAATTCATGATTCGATTCATGATTCATGATTCGATTCATGATTCATGATTCATAATTCATGATTCGATTCATGATTCATGATTCAATTCATGATTCATGATTCAATTCATGATTCATAATTCGATTCTTGATTCATGATTCACGATTCAATTCATGATTCATGATTCGATTCATGATTCATGATTCAATTCATGATTTATGATTTATGATTAAATTTATGATTCAATTCATGATTCATGATTCAATTCATGATTCATGATTCATGATTCAATTCATGATTCATAATTCGATTCTTGATTCATGATTCACGATTCAATTCATGATTCATGATTCGATTCATGATTCATGATTCAATTCATGATTTATGATTTATGATTAAATTTATGATTCAATTCATGATTCATGATTCAATTCATGATTCATGATTCATGATTCGATTCATGATTCATGATTCGATTCATGATTCATGATTCATAATTTATGATTCGATTCATGATTCATGATTCATGATTCATGCTTCAATTCATGATTCATGATTCGATTCATGATTCATGATTCATGATTCATGATTCGATTCTTGATTCATGATTCAAGATTCAATTCATGATTCATGATTCGATTCATGATTCATGATTCAATTCATGATTTATGATTTATAATTCAATTTATGATTCAATTCATGATTCATGATTCAATCCATGATTCATGATTCGATTCATGATTCATGATTCAATTCATGATTCATGATTCATTATTTAATTCATGATTTATGATTCAATTTATGATTCAATTCATGATTCATGATTCATGATTCGATTCATAATTCATGATTCAATTCATGATTTATTATTTATGATTCAATTTATGATTCAATTCATGATTCATGATTCAATTCATGATTCATGATTCATGATTCGATTCATGATTCATGATTCAATTCATGATTCATGATTTATGATTCAATTCATGATTCATGATTCAATTCATGATTCATGATTCGATTCATGATTCATGATTCATGATTCATGATTCATGATTCAATTCATGATTCATGATTCGATTCATGATTCATGATTCAATTCATGATTCATGATTTATGATTCAATTCAGGATTCAATTCATGATTCATTTCATGATTCATTTCATGATTCATGATTTATGATTCAATTCAGGATTCAATTCATGATTCATTTCATGATTCATTTCATGATTCATGATTCATGATTCATGATTCATGATTCGATTCATGATTCAGGATTCATGATTCATGATTCAATTCATGATTCATGATTCATGATTTGATTCATGATTCATGATTCATGATTCAATTCATGATTCATGATTCGATTCATGATTCATAATTCATGATTCATGATTCAATTCATGATTTATGATTTATGATTCAATTTATGATTCAATTCATGATTCATGATTCAATTCATGATTCATGATTCATGATTTGATTCATGATTCATGATTCAATTCATGATTCATGATTCATTATTTAATTCATGATTCATGATTCGATTCATGATTCATGATTCAATTCATGATTCATGATTCATGATTCAATTCATGATTCATGATTCATGATTCATGATTCAATTCATGATTCATGATTTGATCCATGATTCCAGATTCATGACTCATGATTCAATTCATGATTCATGATTCATAATTCAATTCATGATTCATGATTCGATTCATGATTCATGATTAAATTGATGATTCATGATTTATGATTCAATTCATGATTTATTTGATGATTCATGATTCAATTCATGATTCATGATTCATGATTCGATTCATGATTCAATTCATGATTCATGATTTAATTCATGATTCATGATTAAATTGATGATTCATGATTTATGATTCAATTCATGATTTAATTGATGATTCATGATTCAATTCATGATTCATGATTCATGATTCGATTCATGATTCATGATTCAATTCATGATTCATGATTTAATTCATGATTCATGATTTGATTCATGATTCATGATTCAATTCATGATTCATTTCATGATTCATGATTCAATTCATGATTCATTTCATGATTCATGATTCAATTCATGATTCATGATTCATGATTCAATTCATGATTCATTTCATGAATTCTGATTCAATTCATGATTCATGATTCAATTCATGATTCATGATTCAATTCATGATTCATGATTCATGATTCAATTCATGATTCATTTCATGAATTATGATTCAATTCATGATTCATGATTCGATTCATGATTCATGATTCAATTCATGATTCATGATTCATGATTCAATTCATGATTCATTTTATGAATTATGATTCAATTCATGATTCATGATTCAATTCATGATTCATGATTCAATTCATGATTCATGATTCATGATTCAATTCATGATTCATTTCATGATTCATGATTCATTTCATGATTCATGATTTAATTCATGATTAATGATTCATGATGCAATTCATGATTCATGATTCGATTCATGATTCATGATTCGATTCATGATTCATGATTCAATTCATGATTCATGATTCGATTTATGATTCATGATTCAATTCATGATTCATGATTTATGATTCAATTCATGATTCATGATTTATGATTCAATTTATGATTAAATTCATGATTCATGATTCAATTCATGATTCGAGATTCATGATTTGATTCATGATTCATGATTCAATTCATGCTTCATGATTCATGATTCAATTCATGATTCATGATTCAATTCATGATTTATGATTCAATTCATGATTCATGATTCAATTCATGATTTATGATTCAATTCATGATTCATGATTCAATTCATGATTCATGATTCGATTCATGATTAATGATTTATGATTCATTTCATGATTCATGATTCATTTCATGATTCGTGTTTCGATTCATAATTCATGATTCAATTTATGATTCATGATTCAATTCACGATTCATGATTCGATTCATTATTCATGATTCATGATTCGATTCATGATTCTTGATTCATTTCATGATTCATGATTCATGATTCAAATCATGATTCATGTTTCGATTCATAATTCATGATTCGATTCATGATTCATGATTCGATTCATGATTCATGATTCATAATTCATGATTCGATTCATGATTCATGATTCAATTCATGATTCATGATTCAATTCATGATTCATAATTCGATTCTTGATTCATGATTCACGATTCAATTCATGATTCATGATTCGATTCATGATTCATGATTCAATTCATGATTTATGATTTATGATTAAATTTATGATTCAATTCATGATTCATGATTCAATTCATGATTCATGATTCATGATTCAATTCATGATTCATGATTCGATTCATAATTCATGATTCATGATTCGATTCATGATTTATGATTCATGATTCAATTCATGATTCATCATTCGATTTATGATTCATGATTCAATTCATGATTCATGATTTATGATTCAATTCATGATTCAATTCATGATTCATGATTCAATTCATGATTCGAGATTCATGATTCGATTCATGATTCATGATTCATGATTCGATTCATGATTCATGATTCGATTCATGATTCATGATTCATAATTTATGATTCGATTCATGATTCATGATTCATGATTCAATTCATGATTCATGATTCAATTCATGATTCATGATTCGATTCATGATTAATGATTCATGATTTGATTCTTGATTCATGATTCAAGATTCAATTCATGATTCATGATTCGATTCATGATTCATGATTCAATTCATGATTTATGATTTATGATTCAATTTATGATTCAATTCATGATTCATGATTCAATTCATGATTCATGATTCGATTCATGTTTCATGATTCAGTTCATGATTCATGATTCATTATTTAATACATGATTTATGATTTATGATTCAATTTATGATTCAATTCATGATTCATGATTCGATTCATAATTCATGATTCAATTCATGATTTATTATTTATGATTCAATTTATGATTCAATTCATGATTCATGATTCAATTCATGATTCATGATTCATGATTCGATTCATGATTCATGATTCAATTCATGATTCATGATTTATGATTCATGATTCATGATTCATGATTCATGATTCATGATTCATGATTCAATTCATGATTCATGATTTGATTCATGATTCATGATTCAATTCATGATTCATTTCATGATTCATGATTCAATTCATGATTCATTTCATGATTCATGATTCAATTCATGATTCATGATTCATGATTCAATTCATGATTCATGATTTAATTCATGATTCATGATTCATGATTCAATTCATGATTCAATTCATGATTCATGATTCAATTCATGATTCATGATTCATGATTCAATTCATGATTCATTTCATGAATTATGATTCAATTCATGATTCATGATTCAATTCATGATTCATGATTCAATTCATGATTCATGATTCATGATTCAATTCATGATTCATGATTCATGATTCAATTCATGATTCATTTCATGAATTATGATTCAATTCATGATTCATGATTCAATTCATGATTCATGATTCAATTCATGATTCATGATTCATGATTCAATTCATGATTCATTTCATGATTCATGATTCATTTCATGATTCATGATTTAATTCATGATTAATGATTCATGATGCAATTCATGATTCATGATTCGATTCATGATTCATGATTCGATTCATGATTCATGATTCAATTCATGATTCGATTTATGATTCATGATTCAATTCATGATTCATGATTTATGATTCAATTCATGATTCAATTCATGATTCATGATTCAATTCATGATTCGAGATTCATGATTCGATTCATGATTCATGATTCATGATTCGATTCATGATTCATGATTCGATTCATGATTCATGATTCATAATTTATGATTCGATTCATGATTCATGATTCATGATTCAATTCATGATTCATGATTCAATTCATGATTCATGATTCGATTCATGATTCATGATTCATGATTTGATTCTTGATTCATGATTCAAGATTCAATTCATGATTCATGATTCGATTCATGATTCATGATTCAATTCATGATTTATGATTTATGATTCAATTTATGATTCAATTCATGATTCATGATTCAATTCATGATTCATGATTCGATTCATGTTTCATGATTCAGTTCATGATTCATGATTCATTATTTAATACATGATTTATGATTTATGATTCAATTTATGATTCAATTCATGATTCATGATTCGATTCATAATTCATGATTCAATTCATGATTTATTATTTATGATTCAATTTATGATTCAATTCATGATTCATGATTCAATTCATGATTCATGATTCATGATTCGATTCATGATTCATGATTCAATTCATGATTCATGATTTATGATTCAATTTATGATTCAATTCATGATTCATGATTCAATTCATGATTCATGATTCATGATTCGATTCATGATTCATGATTCAATTCATGATTCATGATTTATGATTCATGATTCATGATTCATGATTCATGATTCATGATTCATGATTTATGATTCAATTCAGGATTCAATTCATGATTCATTTCATGATTCATGATTCGATTCATGATTCATGATTCATGATTCATGATTCGATTCATGATTCATGATTCATGATTCATGATTCAATTCATGATTCATGATTCATGATTTGATTCATGATTCATGATTTATGATTCAATTCATGATTCATGATTCGATTCATGATTCATGATTCAATTCATGATTCATGATTTATGATTCAATTCAGGATTCAATTCATGATTCATTTCATGATTCATGATTCGATTCATGATTCATGATTCATGATTCATGATTCGATTCATGATTCATGATTCATGATTCATGATTCAATTCATGATTCATGATTCATGATTTGATTCATGATTCATGATTTATGATTCAATTCATGATTCATGATTCGATTCATGATTCATAATTCATGATTCATGATTCATGATTCAATTCATGATTTATGATTTATGATTCAATTTATGATTCAATTCATGATTCATGATTCAATTCATGATTCTTGATTCATGATTTGATTCATGATTCATGATTCAATTCATGATTCATTATTCATTATTTAATTCATGATTCATGATTCGATTCATGATTCATGATTCAATTTATGATTCATGATTCATGATTCAATTCATGATTCATGATTCATGATTCATGATTCAATTCATGATTCATGATTCGATTCATGATTCATGATTCATGATTCATGATTCAATTCATGATTCATGATTCATGATTTATGATTCAATTCATGATTCATGATTCGATTCATGATTCATGATTAAATTGATGATTCATGATTTATGATTCAATTGATGATTCAATTGATGATTCATGATTCGATTCATGATTCATGATTCAATTCATGATTCATGATTTAATTCATGATTCATGATTTGATTCATGATTCATGATTCAATTCATGATTCATTTCATGATTCATGATTCAATTCATGATTCATTTCATGATTCATGATTCAATTCATGATTCATGATTCATGATTCAATTCATGATTCATTTCATGAATTATGATTCAATTCATGATTCATGATTCAATTCATGATTCATGATTCAATTCATGATTCATGATTCATGATTCAATTCATGATTCATTTCATGATTCATGATTCATTTCATGATTTATGATTCATTTCATGATTCATGATTTAATTCATGATTAATGATTCATGATGCAATTCATGATTCATGATGCAATTCATGATTCATGATTTAATTCATGACTCATGATTCAATTCATGTTTCATGATTCGATTCATGATTCATGATTCAATTCATGATTCATGATTCAATTCATGATTCATGATTCATGATTTGATTCATGATTCATGATTCAATTCATGATTCATAATTCATTATTCAATTCATGAATTCAATTCATTATTCATGATTCAATTCATGATTCATGATTCATGATTCGATTCATGATTCATGACTCAATTTATGATTCATGATTTAATTCATGATTCATGATTTGATTAATGATTCATGATTCAATTCATGATTCATTTCATGATTCATGATTCAATTCATGATTCATTTCATGATTCATGATTCAATTCATGATTCATGATTCATGATTCAATTCATGATTCATTTCATGAATTATGATTCAATTCATGATTCATGATTCAATTCATGATTCATGATTCAATTCATGATTCATGATTCATGATTCATGATTCATGATTCAATTCATGATTCAATTCATGATTCATGATTCATTTCATGATTTATGATTCATTTCATGATTCATGATTTAATTCATGATTAATGATTCATGATGCAATTCATGATTCATGATGCAATTCATGATTCATGATTCAATTCATGACTCATGATTCAATTCATGTTTCATGATTCGATTCATGATTCATGATTCAATTCATGATTCATGATTCATGATTCAATTCATGATTCATGATTCGATTCATGATTCATGATTCAATTCATGATTCATGATTCGATTTATGATTTATGATTCAATTCATGATTCATGATTTATGATTCAATTCATGATTCAATTTATGATTCATGATTTATGATTCAATTTATGATTAAATTCATGATTCATGATTCAATTTATGATTTGATATTCATGATTTGATTCATGATTCATGATTCAATTCATGCTTCATGATTTATGATTCAATTCATGATTCATGATTCAAATCATGATTCAATTCATGATTCATGATTCAATTCATGATTTATGATTCATGATTCGATTCATAATTCATGATTCAATTCATGATTCATGATTTAATTCATGATTCATGATTTGATTCATGATTCATGATTCAATTCATGATTCATTTCATGATTCATGATTCAATTCATGATTCATTTCATGAATTATGATTCAATTCATGATTCATGATTCAATTCATGATTCATGATTCAATTCATGATTCATGATTCATGATTCAATTCATGATTCATTTCATGATTCATGATTCATTTCATGATTTATGATTCATTTCATGATTCATGATTTAATTCATGATTAATGATTCATGGTGCAATTCATGATTCATGATGCAATTCATGATTCATGATTAAATTCATGACTCATGATTCAATTCATGTTTCATGATTCGATTCATGATTCAATTCATGATTCATGATTCATGATTCAATTCATGATTCATGATTCGATTCATGATTCATGATTCGATTCATGATTCATGATTCAATTCATGATTCATGATTCAATTTATGATTCATGATTCAATTCATGATTCATGATTTATGATTCAATTCATGATTCAATTCATGATTCATGATTTATGATTCAATTTATGATTAAATTCATGATTCATGATTCAATTCATGATTTGATATTCATGATTTGATTCATGATTGATGATTCAATTCATGCTTCATGATTCATGATTCAATTCATGATTCATGATTCAAATCATGATTCAATTCATGATTCATGATTCAAGTCATGATTTTTGATTCAATTCATGATTCATGATTCAATTCATGATTTATGATTCAATTCATGATTCATGATTCAATTCATGATTTATGATTCAATTCATGATTCATGATTCAATTCATGATTCATGATTCAATTCATGATTAATGATTTATGATTCATTTCATGATTCATGATTCATTTCATGATTCGTGTTTCGATTCATAATTCATGATTCAATTCATGATTCATGATTCATGATTCAATTCATGATTCATGATTCAATTCATGATTCATTATTCGATTCATGATTCATGATTCATGATTCAAATCATGATTCATGTTTCTATTCATAATTCATGATTCGATTCATGATTCATGATTTGATTCATGATTCATGATTCATAATTCATGATTCGATTCATGATTCATGATTCATGATTCATGATTCAATTCATGATTCATTATTCAATTCATGATTCATGATTCGATTCATGATTCATGATTTACGATTCAATTCATGATTCATGATTCGATTCATGATTCATGATTCAATTCATGATTTATGATTCAATTTATGATTCAATTCATGATTCATGATTCAATTCATGATTCATGATTCATGATTCAATTCATGATTCATGATTCATGATTCAATTCATGATTCATGATTCAATTCATGATTCATGATTCATGATTCATGATTCAATTCATGATTCATGATTCAATTCATGATTCATGATTCAATTCATGATTCATGATTCGATTCATGATTCATGATTCATGACTCAATTTATGATTCATGATTTAATTCATGATTCATGATTTGATTAATGATTCATGATTCAATTCATGATTCATTTCATGATTCATGATTCAATTCATGATTCATTTCATGATTCATGATTCAATTCATGATTCATGATTCATGATTCAATTCATGATTCATTTCATGAATTATGATTCAATTCATGATTCATGATTCAATTCATGATTCATGATTCAATTCATGATTCATGATTCATGATTCATGATTCATGATTCATGATTCATGATTCATGATTCATGATTCGATTCATAATTCATGATTCAATTCATGATTTATTATTTATGATTCAATTTATGATTCAATTCATGATTCATGATTCAATTCATGATTCATGATTCATGATTCGATTCATGATTCATGATTCAATTCATGATTCATGATTTATGATTCAATTTATGATTCAATTCATGATTCATGATTCAATTCATGATTCATGATTCATGATTCGATTCATGATTCATGATTCAATTCATGATTCATGATTTATGATTCATGATTCATGATTCATGATTCATGATTCATGATTCATGATTCATGATTCAATTCATGATTCATGATTCGATTCATGATTCATGATTCAATTCATGATTCATGATTTATGATTCAATTCAGGATTCAATTCATGATTCATTTCATGATTCATGATTCGATTCATGATTCATGATTCATGATTCATGATTCGATTCATGATTCATGATTCATGATTCATGATTCAATTCATGATTCATGATTCATGATTTGATTCATGATTCATGATTTATGATTCAATTCATGATTCATGATTCAATTCATGATTCATAATTCATGATTCATGATTCATGATTCAATTCATGATTTATGATTTATGATTCAATTTATGATTCAATTCATGATTCATGATTCAATTCATGATTCTTGATTCATGATTTGATTCATGATTCATGATTCAATTCATGATTCATGATTCATTATTTAATTCATGATTCATGATTCGATTCATGATTCATGATTCAATTTATGATTCATGATTCATGATTCAATTCATGATTCATGATTCATGATTCATGATTCAATTCATGATTCATGATTCGATTCATGATTCATGATTCATGATTCATGATTCAATTCATGATTCATGATTCATGATTTATGATTCAATTCATGATTCATGATTCGATTCATGATTCATGATTAAATTGATGATTTATGATTTATGATTCAATTCATGATTCAATTGATGATTCATGATTCAATTCATGATTCATGATTTAATTCATGATTCATGATTTGATTCATGATTCATGATTCAATTCATGATTAATTTCATGATTCATGATTCAATTCATGATTCATTTCATGATTCATGATTCAATTCATGATTCATTTCATGATTCATGATTCAATTCATGATTCATGATTCATGATTCAATTCATGATTCATTTCATGAATTATGATTCATGATTCAATTCATGATTCATTTCATGAATTATGATTCAATTCATGATTCATGATTCAATTCATGATTCATGATTCAATTCATGATTCATGATTCATGATTCAATTCATGATTCATTTCATGATTCATGATTCATTTCATGATTTATGATTCATTTCATGATTTAATTCATGATTAATGATTCATGATGCAATTCATGATTCATGATGCAATTCATGATTCATGATTCAATTCATGACTCATGATTCAATTCATGTTTCATGATTCGATTCATGATTCATGATTCAATTCATGATTCATGATTCAATTCATGATTCATGATTCATGATTTGATTCATGATTCATGATTCAATTCATGATTCATAATTCATTATTCAATTCATGAATTCAATTCATTATTCATGATTCAATTCATGATTCATGATTCATGATTCGATTCATGATTCATGACTCAATTTATGATTCATGATTTAATTCATGATTCATGATTTGATTAATGATTCATGATTCAATTCATGATTCATTTCATGATTCATGATTCAATTCATGATTCATTTCATGATTCATGATTCAATTCATGATTCATGATTCATGATTCAATTCATGATTCATTTCATGAATTATGATTCAATTCATGATTCATGATTCAATTCATGATTCATGATTCAATTCATGATTCATGATTCATGATTCATGATTCATGATTCAATTCATGATTCAATTCATGATTCATGATTCATTTCATGATTTATGATTCATTTCATGATTCATGATTTAATTCATGATTAATGATTCATGATGCAATTCATGATTCATGATGCAATTCATGATTCATGATTCAATTCATGACTCATGATTCAATTCATGTTTCATGATTCGATTCATGATTCATGATTCAATTCATGATTCATGATTCATGATTCAATTCATGATTCATGATTCGATTCATGATTCATGATTCAATTCATGATTCATGATTCGATTTATGATTTATGATTCAATTCATGATTCATGATTTATGATTCAATTCATGATTCAATTTATGATTCATGATTTATGATTCAATTTATGATTAAATTCATGATTCATGATTCAATTTATGATTTGATATTCATGATTTGATTCATGATTCATGATTCAATTCATGCTTCATGATTTATGATTCAATTCATGATTCATGATTCAAATCATGATTCAATTCATGATTCATGATTCATGATTCAATTCATGATTCATTTCATGAATTATGATTCAATTCATGATTCATGATTCAATTCATGATTCATGATTCAATTCATGATTCATGATTCATGATTCATGATTCATGATTCATGATTCATGATTCATGATTCATGATTCGATTCATAATTCATGATTCAATTCATGATTTATTATTTATGATTCAATTTATGATTCAATTCATGATTCATGATTCAATTCATGATTCATGATTCATGATTCGATTCATGATTCATGATTCAATTCATGATTCATGATTTATGATTCAATTTATGATTCAATTCATGATTCATGATTCAATTCATGATTCATGATTCATGATTCGATTCATGATTCATGATTCAATTCATGATTCATGATTTATGATTCATGATTCATGATTCATGATTCATGATTCATGATTCATGATTCATGATTCAATTCATGATTCATGATTCGATTCATGATTCATGATTCAATTCATGATTTATGATTCAATTCAGGATTCAATTCATGATTCATTTCATGATTCATGATTCGATTCATGATTCATGATTCATGATTCGATTCATGATTCATGATTCATGATTCATGATTCAATTCATGATTCATGATTCATGATTTATGATTCAATTCATGATTCATGATTCAATTCATGATTCATAATTCATGATTCATGATTCATGATTCAATTCATGATTTATGATTTATGATTCAATTTATGATTCAATTCATGATTCATGATTCAATTCATGATTCTTGATTCATGATTTGATTCATGATTCATGATTCAATTCATGATTCATGATTCATTATTTAATTCATGATTCATGATTCGATTCATGATTCATGATTCAATTTATGATTCATGATTCATGATTCAATTCATGATTCATGATTCATGATTCATGATTCAATTCATGATTCATGATTCGATTCATGATTCATGATTCATGATTCATGATTCAATTCATGATTCATGATTCATGATTTATGATTCAATTCATGATTCATGATTCGATTCATGATTCATGATTAAATTGATGATTCATGATTTATGATTCAATTCATGATTCAATTGATGATTCATGATTCAATTCATGATTCATGATTTAATTCATGATTCATGATTTGATTCATGATTCATGATTCAATTCATGATTAATTTCATGATTCATGATTCAATTCATGATTCATTTCATGATTCATGATTCAATTCATGATTCATGATTCATGATTCAATTCATGATTCATTTCATGAATTATGATTCATGATTCAATTCATGATTCATTTCATGAATTATGATTCAATTCATGATTCATGATTCAATTCATGATTCATGATTCAATTCATGATTCATGATTCATGATTCAATTCATGATTCATTTCATGATTCATGATTCATTTCATGATTTATGATTCATTTCATGATTTAATTCATGATTAATGATTCATGATGCAATTCATGATTCATGATGCAATTCATGATTCATGATTCAATTCATGACTCATGATTCAATTCATGTTTCATGATTCGATTCATGATTCATGATTCAATTCATGATTCATGATTCAATTCATGATTCATGATTCATGATTTGATTCATGATTCATGATTCAATTCATGATTCATAATTCATTATTCAATTCATGAATTCAATTCATTATTCATGATTCAATTCATGATTCATGATTCATGATTCGATTCATGATTCATGACTCAATTTATGATTCATGATTTAATTCATGATTCATGATTTGATTAATGATTCATGATTCAATTCATGATTCATTTCATGATTCATGATTCAATTCATGATTCATTTCATGATTCATGATTCAATTCATGATTCATGATTCATGATTCAATTCATGATTCATTTCATGAATTATGATTCAATTCATGATTCATGATTCAATTCATGATTCATGATTCAATTCATGATTCATGATTCATGATTCATGATTCATGATTCAATTCATGATTCAATTCATGATTCATGATTCATTTCATGATTTATGATTCATTTCATGATTCATGATTTAATTCATGATTAATGATTCATGATGCAATTCATGATTCATGATGCAATTCATGATTCATGATTCAATTCATGACTCATGATTCAATTCATGTTTCATGATTCGATTCATGATTCATGATTCAATTCATGATTCATGATTCATGATTCAATTCATGATTCATGATTCGATTCATGATTCATGATTCAATTCATGATTCATGATTCGATTTATGATTTATGATTCAATTCATGATTCATGATTTATGATTCAATTCATGATTCAATTTATGATTCATGATTTATGATTCAATTTATGATTAAATTCATGATTCATGATTCAATTTATGATTTGATATTCATGATTTGATTCATGATTCATGATTCAATTCATGCTTCATGATTTATGATTCAATTCATGATTCATGATTCAAATCATGATTCAATTCATGATTCATGATTCAATTCATGATTTATGATTCATGATTCGATTCATAATTCATGATTCAATTCATGATTCATGATTTAATTCATGATTCATGATTTGATTCATGATTCATGATTCAATTCATGATTCATTTCATGATTCATGATTCAATTCATGATTTATTTCATGAATTATGATTCAATTCATGATTCATGATTCAATTCATGATTCATGATTCAATTCATGATTCATGATTCATGATTCAATTCATGATTCATTTCATGATTCATGATTCATTTCATGATTTATGATTCATTTCATGATTCATGATTTAATTCATGATTAATGATTCATGATGCAATTCATGATTCATGATGCAATTCATGATTCATGATTAAATTCATGACTCATGATTCAATTCATGTTTCATGATTCGATTCATGATTCAATTCATGATTCATGATTCATGATTCAATTCATGATTCATGATTCGATTCATGATTCATGATTCGATTCATGATTCATGATTCAATTCATGATTCATGATTCAATTTATGATTCATGATTCAATTCATGATTCATGATTTATGATTCAATTCATGATTCAATTCATGATTCATGATTTATGATTCAATTTATGATTAAATTCATGATTCATGATTCAATTCATGATTTGATATTCATGATTTGATTCATGATTCATGATTCAATTCATGCTTCATGATTCATGATTCAATTCATGATTCATGATTCAAATCATGATTCAATTCATGATTCATGATTCAAGTCATGATTTTTGATTCAATTCATGATTCATGATTCAATTCATGATTTATGATTCAATTCATGATTCATGATTCAATTCATGATTTATGATTCAATTCATGATTCATGATTCAATTCATGATTCATGATTCAATTCATGATTAATGATTTATGATTCATTTCATGATTCATGATTCATTTCATGATTCGTGTTTCGATTCATAATTCATGATTCAATTCATGATTCATGATTCATGATTCAATTCATGATTCATGATTCAATTCATGATTCATTATTCGATTCATGATTCATGATTCATGATTCAAATCATGATTCATGTTTCTATTCATAATTCATGATTCGATTCATGATTCATGATTTGATTCATGATTCATAATTCATGATTCGATTCATGATTCATGATTCATGATTCATGATTCAATTCATGATTCATTATTCAATTCATGATTCATGATTCGATTCATGATTCATGATTTACGATTCAATTCATGATTCATGATTCGATTCATGATTCATGATTCAATTCATGATTTATGATTCAATTTATGATTCAATTCATGATTCATGATTCAATTCATGATTCATGATTCATGATTCAATTCATGATTCATGATTCATGATTCAATTCATGATTCATGATTCAATTCATGATTCATGATTCATGATTCATGATTCAATTCATGATTCATGATTCATGATTCAATTCATGATTCATGATTCAATTCATGATTCATGATTCGATTCATGATTCATGATTCATGACTCAATTTATGATTCATGATTTAATTCATGATTCATGATTTGATTAATGATTCATGATTCAATTCATGATTCATTTCATGATTCATGATTCAATTCATGATTCATTTCATGATTCATGATTCAATTCATGATTCATGATTCATGATTCAATTCATGATTCATTTCATGAATTATGATTCAATTCATGATTCATGATTCAATTCAGGATTCATGATTCAATTCATGATTCATGATTCATGATTCATGATTCATGATTCATGATTCATGATTCATGATTCATGATTCAATTCATGATTCAATTCATGATTCATTATTCATTTCATGATTTATGATTCATTTCATGATTCATGATTTAATTCATGATTAATGATTCATGATGCAATTCATGATTCATGATGCAATTCATGATTCATGATTCAATTCATGACTCATGATTCAATTCATGTTTCATGATTCGATTCATGATTCATGATTCAATTCATGATTCATGATTCATGATTCAATTCATGATTCATGATTCGATTCATGATTCATGATTCAATTCATGATTCATGATTCGATTTATGATTTATGATTCAATTCATGATTCATGATTTATGATTCAATTCATGATTCAATTTATGATTCATGATTTATGATTCAATTTATGATTAAATTCATGATTCATGATTCAATTTATGATTTGATATTCATGATTTGATTCATGATTCATGATTCAATTCATGCTTCATGATTTATGATTCAATTCATGATTCATGATTCAAATCATGATTCAATTCATGATTCATGATTCAATTCATGATTTATGATTCATGATTCGATTCATAATTCATGATTCAATTCATGATTCATGATTTAATTCATGATTCATGATTTGATTCATGATTCATGATTCAATTCATGATTCATTTCATGATTCATGATTCAATTCATGATTCATTTCATGAATTATGATTCAATTCATGATTCATGATTCAATTCATGATTCATGATTCAATTCATGATTCATGATTCATGATTCAATTCATGATTCATTTCATGATTCATGATTCATTTCATGATTTATGATTCATTTCATGATTCATGATTTAATTCATGATTAATGATTCATGATGCAATTCATGATTCATGATGCAATTCATGATTCATGATTAAATTCATGACTCATGATTCAATTCATGTTTCATGATTCGATTCATGATTCAATTCATGATTCATGATTCATGATTCAATTCATGATTCATGATTCGATTCATGATTCATGATTCGATTCATGATTCATGATTCAATTCATGATTCATGATTCAATTTATGATTCATGATTCAATTCATGATTCATGATTTATGATTCAATTCATGATTCAATTCATGATTCATGATTTATGATTCAATTTATGATTAAATTCATGATTCATGATTCAATTCATGATTTGATATTCATGATTTGATTCATGATTCATGATTCAATTCATGCTTCATGATTCATGATTCAATTCATGATTCATGATTCAAATCATGATTCAATTCATGATTCATGATTCAATTCATGATTAATGATTTATGATTCATTTCATGATTCATGATTCATTTCATGATTCGTGTTTCGATTCATAATTCATGATTCAATTCATGATTCATGATTCATGATTCAATTCATGATTCATGATTCAATTCATGATTCATTATTCGATTCATGATTCATGATTCATGATTCAAATCATGATTCATGTTTCTATTCATAATTCATGATTCGATTCATGATTCATGATTTGATTCATGATTCATGATTCATAATTCATGATTCGATTCATGATTCATGATTCATGATTCATGATTCAATTCATGATTCATTATTCAATTCATGATTCATGATTCGATTCATGATTCATGATTTACGATTCAATTCATGATTCATGATTCGATTCATGATTCATGATTCAATTCATGATTTATGATTCAATTTATGATTCAATTCATGATTCATGATTCAATTCATGATTCATGATTCATGATTCAATTCATGATTCATGATTCATGATTCAATTCATGATTCATGATTCAATTCATGATTCATGATTCATGATTCATGATTCAATTCATGATTCATGATTCATGATTCAATTCATGATTCATGATTCAATTCATGATTCATGATTCGATTCATGATTCATGATTCATGACTCAATTTATGATTCATGATTTAATTCATGATTCATGATTTGATTAATGATTCATGATTCAATTCATGATTCATTTCATGATTCATGATTCAATTCATGATTCATTTCATGATTCATGATTCAATTCATGATTCATGATTCATGATTCAATTCATGATTCATTTCATGAATTATGATTCAATTCATGATTCATGATTCAATTCATGATTCATGATTCAATTCATGATTCATGATTCATGATTCATGATTCATGATTCATGATTCATGATTCATGATTCAATTCATGATTCAATTCATGATTCATTATTCATTTCATGATTTATGATTCATTTCATGATTCATGATTTAATTCATGATTAATGATTCATGATGCAATTCATGATTCATGATGCAATTCATGATTCATGATTCAATTCATGACTCATGATTCAATTCATGTTTCATGATTCGATTCATGATTCATGATTCAATTCATGATTCATGATTCATGATTCAATTCATGATTCATGATTCGATTCATGATTCATGATTCAATTCATGATTCATGATTCGATTTATGATTTATGATTCAATTCATGATTCATGATTTATGATTCAATTCATGATTCAATTTATGATTCATGATTTATGATTCAATTTATGATTAAATTCATGATTCATGATTCAATTTATGATTTGATATTCATGATTTGATTCATGATTCATGATTCAATTCATGCTTCATGATTTATGATTCAATTCATGATTCATGATTCAAATCATGATTCAATTCATGATTCATGATTCAATTCATGATTTATGATTCATGATTCGATTCATAATTCATGATTCAATTCATGATTCATGATTTAATTCATGATTCATGATTTGATTCATGATTCATGATTCAATTCATGATTCATTTCATGATTCATGATTCAATTCATGATTCATGATTCAATTCATGATTCATGATTCATGATTCAATTCATGATTCATTTCATGATTCATGATTCATTTCATGATTTATGATTCATTTCATGATTCATGATTTAATTCATGATTAATGATTCATGATGCAATTCATGATTCATGATGCAATTCATGATTCATGATTAAATTCATGACTCATGATTCAATTCATGTTTCATGATTCGATTCATGATTCAATTCATGATTCATGATTCATGATTCAATTCATGATTCATGATTCGATTCATGATTCATGATTCGATTCATGATTCATGATTCAATTCATGATTCATGATTCAATTTATGATTCATGATTCAATTCATGATTCATGATTTATGATTCAATTCATGATTCAATTCATGATTCATGATTTATGATTCAATTTATGATTAAATTCATGATTCATGATTCAATTCATGATTTGATATTCATGATTTGATTCATGATTCATGATTCAATTCATGCTTCATGATTCATGATTCAATTCATGATTCATGATTCAATTCATGATTTATGATTCAATTCATGATTCATGATTCAATTCATGATTAATGATTTATGATTCATTTCATGATTCATGATTCATTTCATGATTCGTGTTTCGATTCATAATTCATGATTCAATTCATGATTCATGATTCAATTCATGATTCATGATTCGATTCATGATTCAATTCATGATTCATGATTCGATTCATTATTCATGATTCATGATTCAATTCATGATTCATGATTCGATTCATGATTCATGATTCATGATTTATGATTCAATTCAGGATTCAATTCATGATTCATTTCATGATTCATGATTCGATTCATGATTCATGATTCATGATTCATGATTCGATTCATGATTCATGATTCATGATTCATGATTCAATTCTTGATTCATGATTCATGATTTGATTCATTTCATGATTCATGATTCGATTCAGGATTCATGATTCATGATTCATGATTCATAATTCATGATTCATGATTCATGATTCAATTCATGATTTATGGTTCATGATTTGATTCATGATTCATGATTCAATTCACGATTCATGATTCATTATTTAATTCATGATTCATGATTCGATTCATGATTCAATTCATGATTCATGATTCATGATTCAATTCATGATTCATGATTCATGATTCATGATTCAATTCATAATTCATGATTCGATTCATGATTCATGATTCATGATTCATGATTCAATTCATGATTAATGATTCATGATTCATGATTCAATTCATGATTCATGATTCGATTCATGATTCATGATTAAATTGATGATTCATGATTTATGATTCAATTCATGATTCAATTGATGATTCATGATGCAATTCATGATTCATGATTCATGATTCGATTCATGATTCATGATTCAATTCATGTTTCATGATTTAATTCATGATTCATGATTTGATTCATGATTCATGATTCAATTCATGATTCATTTCATGATTCATGATTCAATTCATGATTCATTTCATGATTCATGATTCAATTCATGATTCATGATTCATGATTCAATTCATGATTCATTTCATGAATTATGATTCAATTCATGATTCATGATTCAATTCATGATTAATGATTCAATTCATGATTCATGATTCATGATTCAATTCATGATTTATTTCATGTGTCATGATTCATTTCATGATTCATGATTTAATTCATGATTAATGATTCATGATGCAATTCATGATTTATGATGCAATTCATGATTCATGATTCAATTCATGACTCATGATTCAATTCATGTTTCATGATTCGATTCATGATTCATGATTCAATTCATGATTCATGATTCATGATTCAACTCATGATTCATGATTCGATTCATGATTCATGATTCGAATTATGATTCATGATTCAATTCATGATTCATGATTTATGATTCAATTCATGATTCAATTCATGATTCATGATTTATGATTCAATTTATGATTAAATTCATGATTCATGATTCAATTCATGATTCGAGATTCATGATTTGATTCATGATTCATGATTCAATTCATGATTCATTTCATGAATTATGATTCAATTCATGATTCATGATTCAATTCATGATTCATGATTCAATTCATGATTCATGATTCATGATTCATGATTCATGATTCATGATTCATGATTCATGATTCATGATTCAATTCATGATTCAATTCATGATTCATTATTCATTTCATGATTTATGATTCATTTCATGATTCATGATTTAATTCATGATTAATGATTCATGATGCAATTCATGATTCATGATGCAATTCATGATTCATGATTCAATTCATGACTCATGATTCAATTCATGTTTCATGATTCGATTCATGATTCATGATTCAATTCATGATTCATGATTCATGATTCAATTCATGATTCATGATTCGATTCATGATTCATGATTCAATTCATGATTCATGATTCGATTTATGATTTATGATTCAATTCATGATTCATGATTTATGATTCAATTCATGATTCAATTTATGATTCATGATTTATGATTCAATTTATGATTAAATTCATGATTCATGATTCAATTTATGATTTGATATTCATGATTTGATTCATGATTCATGATTCAATTCATGCTTCATGATTTATGATTCAATTCATGATTCATGATTCAAATCATGATTCAATTCATGATTCATGATTCAATTCATGATTTATGATTCATGATTCGATTCATAATTCATGATTCAATTCATGATTCATGATTTAATTCATGATTCATGATTTGATTCATGATTCATGATTCAATTCATGATTCATTTCATGATTCATGATTCAATTCATGATTCATTTCATGAATTATGATTCAATTCATGATTCATGATTCAATTCATGATTCATGATTCAATTCATGATTCATGATTCATGATTCAATTCATGATTCATTTCATGATTCATGATTCATTTCATGATTTATGATTCATTTCATGATTCATGATTTAATTCATGATTAATGATTCATGATGCAATTCATGATTCATGATGCAATTCATGATTCATGATTAAATTCATGACTCATGATTCAATTCATGTTTCATGATTCGATTCATGATTCAATTCATGATTCATGATTCATGATTCAATTCATGATTCATGATTCGATTCATGATTCATGATTCGATTCATGATTCATGATTCAATTCATGATTCATGATTCAATTTATGATTCATGATTCAATTCATGATTCATGATTTATGATTCAATTCATGATTCAATTCATGATTCATGATTTATGATTCAATTTATGATTAAATTCATGATTCATGATTCAATTCATGATTTGATATTCATGATTTGATTCATGATTCATGATTCAATTCATGCTTCATGATTCATGATTCAATTCATGATTCATGATTCAAATCATGATTCAATTCATGATTCATGATTCAATTCATGATTAATGATTTATGATTCATTTCATGATTCATGATTCATTTCATGATTCGTGTTTCGATTCATAATTCATGATTCAATTCATGATTCATGATTCATGATTCAATTCATGATTCATGATTCAATTCATGATTCATTATTCGATTCATGATTCATGATTCATGATTCAAATCATGATTCATGTTTCTATTCATAATTCATGATTCGATTCATGATTCATGATTTGATTCATGATTCATGATTCATAATTCATGATTCGATTCATGATTCATGATTCATGATTCATGATTCAATTCATGATTCATTATTCAATTCATGATTCATGATTCGATTCATGATTCATGATTTACGATTCAATTCATGATTCATGATTCGATTCATGATTCATGATTCAATTCATGATTTATGATTCAATTTATGATTCAATTCATGATTCAATTCATGATTCATGATTCATGATTCAATTCATGATTCATGATTCAATTCATGATTCATGATTCAATTCATGATTCATGATTCATGATTCATGATTCAATTCATGATTCATGATTCATGATTCAATTCATGATTCATGATTCAATTCATGATTCATGATTCGATTCATGATTCATGATTCATGACTCAATTTATGATTCATGATTTAATTCATGATTCATGATTTGATTAATGATTCATGATTCAATTCATGATTCATTTCATGATTCATGATTCAATTCATGATTCATTTCATGATTCATGATTCAATTCATGATTCATGATTCATGATTCAATTCATGATTCATTTCATGAATTATGATTCAATTCATGATTCATGATTCAATTCATGATTCATGATTCATGATTCATGATTCATGATTCATGATTCATGATTCATGATTCATGATTCAATTCATGATTCAATTCATGATTCATTATTCATTTCATGATTTATGATTCATTTCATGATTCATGATTTAATTCATGATTAATGATTCATGATGCAATTCATGATTCATGATGCAATTCATGATTCATGATTCAATTCATGACTCATGATTCAATTCATGTTTCATGATTCGATTCATGATTCATGATTCAATTCATGATTCATGATTCATGATTCAATTCATGATTCATGATTCGATTCATGATTCATGATTCAATTCATGATTCATGATTCGATTTATGATTTATGATTCAATTCATGATTCATGATTTATGATTCAATTCATGATTCAATTTATGATTCATGATTTATGATTCAATTTATGATTAAATTCATGATTCATGATTCAATTTATGATTTGATATTCATGATTTGATTCATGATTCATGATTCAATTCATGCTTCATGATTTATGATTCAATTCATGATTCATGATTCAAATCATGATTCAATTCATAATTCATGATTCAATTCATGATTCATGATTTAATTCATGATTCATGATTTGATTCATGATTCATGATTCAATTCATGATTCATTTCATGATTCATGATTCAATTCATGATTCATTTCATGAATTATGATTCAATTCATGATTCATGATTCAATTCATGATTCATGATTCAATTCATGATTCATGATTCATGATTCAATTCATGATTCATTTCATGATTCATGATTCATTTCATGATTTATGATTCATTTCATGATTCATGATTTAATTCATGATTAATGATTCATGATGCAATTCATGATTCATGATGCAATTCATGATTCATGATTAAATTCATGACTCATGATTTAATTAATGTTTCATGATTCGATTCATGATTCAATTCATGATTCATGATTCATGATTCAATTCATGATTCATGATTCGATTCATGATTCATGATTCGATTCATGATTCATGATTCAATTCATGATTCATGATTCAATTATGATTCATGATTCAATTCATGATTCATGATTTATGATTCAATTCATGATTCAATTCATGATTCATGATTTATGATTCAATTTATGATTAAATTCATGATTCATGATTCAATTCATGATTTGATATTCATGATTTGATTCATGATTCATGATTCAATTCATGCTTCATGATTCATGATTCAATTCATGATTCATGATTCAAATCATGATTCAATTCATGATTCATGATTCAAGTCATGATTTTTGATTCAATTCATGATTCATGATTCAATTCATGATTTATGATTCAATTCATGATTCATGATTCAATTCATGATTTATGATTCAATTCATGATTCATGATTCAATTCATGATTCATGATTCAATTCATGATTAATGATTTATGATTCATTTCATGATTCATGATTCATTTCATGATTCGTGTTTCGATTCATAATTCATGATTCAATTCATGATTCATGATTCAATTCATGATTCATGATTCGATTCATGATTCATGATTCAATTCATGATTCATGATTCGATTCATTATTCATGATTCATGATTCAATTCATGATTCATGATTCGATTCATGATTCATGATTCATGATTTATGATTCAATTCAGGATTCAATTCATGATTCATTTCATGATTCATGATTCGATTCATGATTCATGATTCATGATTCATGATTCGATTCATGATTCATGATTCATGATTCATGATTCAATTCTTGATTCATGATTCATGATTTGATTCATTTCATGATTCATGATTCGATTCAGGATTCATGATTCATGATTCATGATTCATAATTCATGATTCATGATTCATGATTCAATTCATGATTTATGGTTCATGATTTGATTCATGATTCATGATTCAATTCACGATTCATGATTCATTATTTAATTCATGATTCATGATTCGATTCATGATTCAATTCATGATTCATGATTCATGATTCAATTCATGATTCATGATTCATGATTCATGATTCAATTCATAATTCATGATTCGATTCATGATTCATGATTAAATTGATGATTCATGATTTATGATTCAATTCATGATTCAATTGATGATTCATGATGCAATTCATGATTCATGATTCATGATTCGATTCATGATTCATGATTCAATTCATGTTTCATGATTTAATTCATGATTCATGATTTGATTCATGATTCATGATTCAATTCATGATTCATTTCATGATTCATGATTCAATTCATGATTCATTTCATGATTCATGATTCAATTCATGATTCATGATTCATGATTCAATTCATGATTCATTTCATGAATTATGATTCAATTCATGATTCATGATTCAATTCATGATTAATGATTCAATTCATGATTCATGATTCATGATTCAATTCATGATTTATTTCATGTGTCATGATTCATTTCATAATTCATGATTCGATTCATGATTCATGATTAAATTGATGATTCATGATTTATGATTCAATTCATGATTCAATTGATGATTCATGATGCAATTCATGATTCATGATTCATGATTCGATTCATGATTCATGATTCAATTCATGTTTCATGATTTAATTCATGATTCATGATTTGATTCATGATTCAATTCATGATTCATTTCATGATTCATGATTCAATTCATGATTCATTTCATGATTCATGATTCAATTCATGATTCATGATTCATGATTCAATTCATGATTCATTTCATGAATTATGATTCAATTCATGATTCATGATTCAATTCATGATTAATGATTCAATTCATGATTCATGATTCATGATTCAATTCATGATTTATTTCATGTGTCATGATTCATTTCATGATTCATGATTTAATTCATGATTAATGATTCATGATGCAATTCATGATTTATGATGCAATTCATGATTCATGATTCAATTCATGACTCATGATTCAATTCATGTTTCATGATTCGATTCATGATTCATGATTCAATTCATGATTCATGATTCATGATTCAACTCATGATTCATGATTCGATTCATGATTCATGATTCGATTCATGATTCATGATTCGAATTATGATTCATGATTCAATTCATGATTCATGATTTATGATTCAATTCATGATTCAATTCATGATTCATGATTTATGATTCAATTTATGATTAAATTCATGATTCATGATTCAATTCATGATTCGAGATTCATGATTTGATTCATGATTCATGATTCAATTCATGCTTCATGATTCATGATTCAATTCATGATTCATGATTCAATTCATGATTCATGATTCGATTCTTGATTCATGATACACGATTCAATTCATGATTCATGATTCGATTCATGATTCATGATTCAATTCATGATTTATGATTTATGATTAAATTTATGATTCAATTCATGATTCATGATTCAATTCATGATTCATGATTCAATTCATGATTCATGATTCATGATTTAATTCATGATTCATGATTCATGATTCATGATTCAATTCATGATTCATGATTCAATTCATGATTCATGATTCGATTCATGATTCATGATTCATGATTCAATTCATGATTCATGATTCGATTCATTATTCATGATTCAATTCATGATTCATGATTTATGATTCAATTCATGATTCAATTCATGATTAATGATTCAATTCGTGATTCATGATTCAATTCATGATTCATGATTCATGATTCAATTCATGATTCATGATTCATGATTCATGATTCAATTCATGATTCATGATTCGATTCATGATTCATGATTCATGATTCAAATCATGATTCATGTTTCGATTCATAATTCATGATTCGATTCATGATTCATGATTCGATTCATGATTCATGATTCATAATTCATGATTCGATTCATGATTCATGATTCATGATTCATGATTCAATTCATGATTCATGATTCAATTCATGATTCATGATTCGATTCATGATTCATGATTCATGATTCACGATTCAATTCATGATTCATGATTCGATTCATGATTCATGATTCAATTCATGATTTATGATTTATGATTCAATTTATGATTCAATTCATGATTCATGATTCAATTCATGATTCATGATTCATGATTCATGATTAAAATTATGATTCATGATTCAATTCATGATTCATGATTCATGATTTAATTCATGATTCATGATTCGATTCATGATTCATGATTCAATTCATGATTCATGATTTATGATTCAATTCATGATTGAATTCATGATTAATGATTCAATTCATGATTCATGATTCATGATTCATTTCATGATTCATGATTCATTTCATGATTCATGATTTAATTCATGATTAATGATTCATGATTCAATTCATGATTCATGATGCAATTCATGATTCATGATTCAATTCATGATTCATGATTTAATTCATGTTTCATGATTCAATTCATGATTCATGATTCAATTCATGATTCATGATTCATGATTCAATTCATGATTCATGATTCGATTCATAATTCATGATTCATGATTCGATTCATGATTTATGATTCATGATTTAATTCATGATTCATCATTCGATTTATGATTCATGATTCAATTCATGATTCATGATTTATGATTCAATTCATGATTCAATTCATTATTCATGATTTAATTCATGATTCGAGATTCATGATTCGATTCATGATTCATGATTCGATTCATGATTCATGATTCATAATTTATGATTCGATTCATGATTCATGATTCATGATTCAATTCATGATTCATGATTCAATTCATGATTCATGATTCGATTCATGATTCATGATTCATGATTCGATTCTTGATTCATGATTCAAGATTCAATTCATGATTCATGATTCGATTCATGATTCATGATTCAATTCATGATTTATGATTTATGATTCAATTTATGATTCAATTCATGATTAATGATTCAATTCATGATTCATGATTCGATTCATGATTCATGATTCAATTCATGATTCATGATTCATTATTTAATTCATGATTTATGATTTATGATTCAATTTATGATTCAATTCATGATTCATGATTCGATTCATAATTCATGATTCAATTCATGATTTATTATTTATGATTTAATTTATGATTCAATTCATGATTCATGATTCAATTCATGATTCATGATTCATGATTCAATTCATGATTCATGATTCAATAAATGATTCATGATTTATGATTCAATTCATGATTCATGATTCAATTCATAATTCATGATTCGATTCATGATTCATGATTCATGATTCATGATTCATGATTCAATTCATGATTCATGATTCGATTCATGATTCATGATTCAATTCATGATTCATGATTTATGATTCAATTCAGGATTCAATTCATGATTCATTTCATGATTCTTGATTCATGATTCAATTCATGATTCATGATTCATGATTTATGATTCAATTCATGATTCATGATTTGATTCATGATTCATGATTCATGATTCAATTCATGATTCATGATTCGATTCATGATTCATGATTCGATTCATGATTCATGATTCAATTCATGATTCATGATTTATGATTCAATTCAGGATTCAATTCATGATTCATTTCATGATTCTTGATTCATGATTCAATTCATGATTCATGATTCATGATTTATGATTCAATTCATGATTCATGATTTGATTCATGATTCATGATTCATGATTCAATTCATGATTCATGATTGATGATTCAATTCATGATTCATGATTCAATTCATGATTCATGATTCATGATTTGATTCATGATTCATGATTCAATTCATGATTCATGATTTATTATTTAGTTCATGATTCATGATTTGATTCATGATTCATGATTCAATTCATGATTCATGATTCATGATTCATGATTAAATTCATGATTCATGATTCGATTCATGATTCATGATTCATGATTCATGATTCAATTCATGATTCATGATTCATGATTCGATTCATGATTCATGATTAAATTGATGATTCATGATTTATGTTCAATTCATGATTCAATTGATGATTCATGATTCAATTCATGATTCATGATTCATGATTCGATTCATTATTCATGATTCAATTCATGATTCATGATTTAATTCATGATTCATGATTTGATTCATGATTCATGATTCAATTCATGATTCATTTCATTAATTCATGATTCATGATTTGATTCATGATTCATGATTCAATTCATGATTCATTTCATGATTCATGATTCAATTCATGATTCATTTCATGATTCATGATTCAATTCATGATTCATGATTCATGATTCAATTCATGATTCATTTCATGAATTATGATTCAATTCATGATTCATGATTCAATTCATGATTCATGATTCAATTCATGATTCGTGATTCATGATTCAATTCATGATTCATTTCATGATTCATGATTCATTTCATGATTCATGATGCAATTCATGATTCATGATTCAATTCATGACTCATGATTCAATTCATATTTCGTGATTCGATTCATGATTCATGATTCAATTCATGATTCATTTCATGATTCATGATGCAATTCATGATTCATGATGCAATTCATGATTCATGATTCAATTCATGACTCATGATTCAATTCATGTTTCATGATTCGATTCATGATTCATGATTCAATTCATGATTCATGATTCATGATTCAATTCATGTTTCATGATTCGATTCATGATTCATGATTCATGATTCGATTCATGATTCATGATTCGATTTATGATTCATGATTCAATTCATATTTCGTGATTTATGATTCAAATCATGATTCAATTCATGATTCATGATTTATGATTCAATTCATGATTAAATTCATGATTCATGATTCAATTCATGATTCGAGATTCATGATTTGATTCATGATTCATGATTCAATTCATGATTCATGATTCAAATCATGATTCAATTCATGATTCATGATTCAATTCATGATTCATGATTCGATTCATCATTAATGATTCATGATTTGATTCATGATTCTTGATTCATTTCATGATTCATGATTCATGATTCAAATCATGATTCATGTTTCGATTCATAATTCATGACTCAATTCATGATTCATGATTTAATTCATGATTCATGATTTGATTAATGATTCATGATTCAATTCATGATTCATTTCATGATTCATGATTCAATTCATGATTCATTTCATGATTCATGATTCAATTCATGATTCATGATTCATGATTCAATTCATGATTCATTTCATGAATTATGATTCAATTCATGATTCATGATTCAATTCATGATTCATGATTCAATTCATGATTCATGATTCATGATTCATGATTCAATTCATGATTCATTTCATGATTCATGATTCATTTCATGATTTATGATTCATTTCATGATTCATGATTTAATTCATGATTAATGATTCATGATGCAATTCATGATTCATGATGAAATTCATGATTCATGATTCAATTCATGACTCATGATTCAATTCATGTTTCTTGATTCGATTCATGATTCATGATTCAATTCATGATTCATGATTCATGATTCAATTCATGATTCATGATTCGATTCATGATTCATGATTCGATTCATGATTCATGATTCGATTCATGATTCATGATTCGATTTATGATTCATGATTCAATTCATGATTCATGATTTATGATTCAATTCATGATTCAATTTATGATTCATGATTTATGATTCAATTTGTGATTAAATTCATGATTCATGATTCAATTCATGATTCGAGATTCATGATTTGATTCATGATTCATGATTCAATTCATGCTTCATGATTTATGATTCAATTTATGATTCATGATTCAATTCATGCTTCATGATTCATGATTCATGATTCAATTCATGCTTCATGATTCATGATTCAATTCATGATTCATGATTCAATTCATGCTTCATGATTCATGATTCATGATTCAATTCATGATTTATGATTCAATTCATGATTCATGATTCAATTCATGATTTATGATTCAATTCATGATTCATGATTCAATTCATGATTCATGATTCGATTCATGATTAATGATTTATGATTCATTTCATGATTCATTTCATGATTCATGATTCGATTCATAATTCATGATTCGATTCATGATTCATGATTCAATTCATGATTCATGATTCGATTCATTATTCATGATTCATGATTCGATTCATGATTCATGATTCAATTCATGATTCATGATTCGATTCATTATTCATGATTCATGATTCAATTCATGATTCATGATTCGATTCATGATTCATGATTCAATTCATGATTCATGATTTATGATTCAATTCAGGATTCAATTCATGATTCATTTCATGATTCATGATTCGATTCATGATTCATGATTCATGATTCGATTCATGATTCATGATTCATGATTCATGATTCAATTCATGATTCATGATTCATGATTTGATTCATGATTCATGATTCAATTCATGATTCATGATTCGATTCATGATTCATGATTCAATTCATGATTCAATTCATGATTTATGATTTATGATTCAATTTATGATTTAATTCATGATTCATGATTCAATTCATGATTCATGATTTGATTCATGATTCATGATTCAATTCATGATTCATGATTCATTATTTAATTCATGATTCATGATTCGATTCATGATTCATGATTCAATTCATGATTCATGATTCAATTCATGATTCATGATTCATGATTCATGATTCAATTCATGATTCATGATTCATGATTCATGATTCAATTCATGATTCATGATTCGATTCATGATTCATGATAAAATTGATGATTCATGATTTATGATTCAATTCATGATTCAATTGATGATTCATGATTCGATTCATAATTCATGATTCAATTCATGATTCATGATTTAATTCATGATTCATGAGTTGATTCATGATTCATGATTCAATTCATGATTCATTTCATGATTCATGATTCAATTCATGATTCATTTCATGATACATGATTCAATTCATGATTCATGATTCATGATTCAATTCATGATTCATTTCATGAATTATGATTCAATTCATGATTCATGATTCAATTCATGATTCATGATTCAATTCATGATTCATGATTCATGATTCAATTCATGATTCATTTCATGATTCATGATTCATTTCATGATTTATGATTCATTATATGATTCATGATTTAATTCATGATTAATGATTCATGATGCAATTCATGATTCATGATGCAATTCATGATTCATGATTAAATTCATGACTCATGATTCAATTCATGTTTCATGATTCGATTCATGATTCATGATTCAATTCATGATTCATGATTCATGATTCAATTTATGATTCATGATTCGATTCATGATTCATGATTCGATTCATGATTCATGATTCAATTCATGATTCATGATTCAATTTATGATTCATGATTCAATTCATGATTCATGATTCAATTCATGATTCAATTCATGATTCATGATTTATGATTCAATTTATGATTAAATTCATGATTCATGATTCAATTCATGATTTGATATTCATGATTTTATTCATGATTCATGATTCAATTCATGCTTCATGATTCATGATTCAATTCATGATTCATGATTCAAATCATGATTCAATTCATGATTCATGATTCAATTCATGATTTATGATTCAATTCATGATTCATGATTCAATTCATGATTTATGATTCAATTCATGATTCTTGATTCAATTCATGATTCATGATTCAATTCATGATTCATGATTCATGATTCATGATTCGATTCATGATTCATGATTCATGATTCATGATTCAATTCATGATTCATGATTCATGATTTGATTCATTTCATGATTCATGATTCGATTCATGATTCATGATTCATGATTCATGATTCATAATTCATGATTCATGATTCATAATTCAATTCATGATTTATGATTCATGATTTGATTCATGATTCATGATTCAATTCACGATTCATGATTCATTATTTAATTCATGATTCATGATTCGATTCATGATTCATGATTCAATTCATGATTCATGATTCATGATTCAATTCATGATTCATGATTCATGATTCATGATTCAATTCATGATTCATGATTCGATTCATGATTCATGATTCATGATTCAAGATTCATGATTCATGATTCAATTCATGATTTATGATTCAATTCATGATTCATGATTCAATTCATGATTTATGATTCAATTCATGATTCATGATTCAATTCATGATTCATGATTCGATTCATGATTAATGATTCAATTCATGATTCATGATTCATTTCATGATTCAATTCATGATTCATGATTCGATTCATGATTCATGATTCATGATTCATGATTCAAGATTCATGATTCATGATTCATTTCATGATTCATGATTCATTTCATGATTCGTGTTTCGATTCATAATTCATGATTCAATTCATGATTCATGATTCAATTCATGATTCATGATTCGATTCATAATTCATGATTCAATTCATGATTCATGATTCAATTCATGATTCATGATTCGATTCATTATTCATGATTCATGATTCAATTCATGATTCATGATTCGATTCATGATTCATGATTCATAATTTATGATTCGATTCATGATTCATGATTCAATTCATGATTCATGATTCAATTCATGATTCATGATTCGATTCTTGATTCATGATTCATGATTTACGATTCAATTCATGATTCATGCTTCGATTCATGATTCATGATTCAATTCATGATTTATGATTTATGATTAAATTTATGATTCAATTCATGATTCATGATTCAATTCATGATTCATGATTCATGATTTAATTCATGATTCATGATTCATGATTCAATTCATGATTCATGATTCAATTCATGATTCATGATTCGATTCATGATTCATGATTCATGATTCAATTCATGATTCATGATTCGATTCATGATTCATGATTCAATTCATGATTCATGATTTATGATTCAATTCATGATTCAATTCATGATTAATGATTCAATTCATGATTCATGATTCAATTTATGATTCATGATTCATGATTCAATTCATGATTCAATTCATGATTTATGATTCAATTCATGATTCATGATTCAATTCATGATTCATGATTCGATTCATGATTAATGATTTATGATTCATTTCATGATTCATGATTCATTTCATGATTCGTGTTTCGATTCATAATTCATGATTCAATTCATGATTCATGATTCAATTCATGATTCATGATTCGATTCATAATTCATGATTCAATTCATGATTCATGATTCAATTCATGATTCATGATTCGATTCATTATTCATGAATCATGTTTCGATTCATGATTCTTGATTCGATTCATGATTCATGATTCGATTCATGATTCATGATTCGATTCATGATTCATGATTCATAATTTATGATTCGATTCATGATTCATGATTCAATTCATGATTCATGATTCAATTCATGATTCATGATTCAATTCTTGATTCATGATTCATGATTCACGATTCAATTCATGATTCATGCTTCGATTCATGATTCATGATTCAATTCATGATTTATGATTTATGATTAAATTTATGATTCAATTCATGATTCATGATTCAATTCATGATTCATGATTCATGATTTAATTCATGATTCATGATTCATGATTCAATTCATGATTCATGATTCAATTCATGATTCATGATTCGATTCATGATTCATGATTCAATTCATGATTCATGATTCGATTCATGATTCATGATTCAATTCATGATTCATGATTTATGATTCAATTCATGATTCAATTCATGATTAATGATTCGATTCATGATTCAATTCATGATTCATGATTCATGATTCAATTCATGATTCATGATTCAATTCATGATTCATGATTTGATTCATGATTCATGATCCATGATTCAAATCATGATTCATGTTTCGATTCATAATTCATGATTCGATTCATGATTCATGATTCGATTCATGATTCATGATTCATAATTCATGATTCGATTCATGATTCATGATTCATGATTCATGATTCAATTCATGATTCATGATTCAATTCATGATTCATGATTCGATTCATGATTCATGATTCATGATTCACGATTCAATTCATGATTCATGATGCGATTCATGATTCATGATTCAATTTATGATTTATGATTTATGATTCAATTTATGATTCAATTCATGATTCACGATTCAATTCATGATTCATGATTCATGATTCATGATTCAAATTATGATTCATGATTCAATTCATGATTCATGATTCATGATTCAATTCATGATTCATGATTCGATTCATGATTCATGATTCAATTCATGATTCATGATTTATGATTCAATTCATGATTGAATTCATGATTAATGATTCATGATTCATGATTCATTTCATGATTCATGATTCATTTCATGATTCATGATTTAATTCATGATTAATGATTCATGATTCAATTCATGATTCATGATGCAATTCATGATTCATGATTCAATTCATGATTCATGATTTAATTCATGTTTCATGATTCGATTCATGATTCATGATTCAATTCATGATTCATGATTCATGATTCAATTCATGATTCATGATTTGATTCATAATTCATGATTCATGATTCGATTCATGATTCATGATTCATGATTTAATTCATGATTCATCATTCGATTTATGATTCATGATTCAATTCATGATTCATGATTTATGATTCAATTCATGATTCAATTCATTATTCATGATTCAATTCATGATTCGAGATTCATGATTCGATTCATGATTCATGATTCGATTCATGATTCATGATTCGATTCATGATTCATGATTCATAATTTATGATTCGATTCATGATTCATGATTCATGATTCATGATTCAATTCATGATTCATGATTCAATTCATGATTCATGATTCGATTCATGATTCATGATTCATGATTCGATTCTTGATTCATGATTCAAGATTCAATTCATGATTCATGATTCGATTCATGATTCATGATTCAATTCATGATTTATGATTTATGATTCAATTTATGATTCAATTCATGATTCATGATTCAATTCATGATTCATGATTCGATTCATGATTCATGATTCAATTCATGATTCATGATTCATTATTTAATTCATGATTTATGATTTATGATTCAATTTATGATTCAATTCATGATTCATGATTCGATTCATAATTCATGATTCAATTCATGATTTATTATTTATGATTTAATTTATGATTCAATTCATGATTCATGATTCGATTCATAATTCATGATTCAATTCATGATTTATTATTTATGATTTAATTTATGATTCAATTCATGATTCATGATTCAATTCATGATTCATGATTCATGATTCGATTCATGATTCATGATTCAATAAATGATTCATGTTTTATGATTCATTTCATGATTCATGATTCATGATTCATGATTCAATTCATGATTCATGATTCAATTCATGATTCATGATTCGATTCATGATTCATGATTCATGATTCATGATTCATGATTCAATTCATGATTCATGATTCGATTCATGATTCATGATTCAATTCATGATTCATGATTTATGATTCAATTCAGGATTCAATTCATGATTCATTTCATGATTCATGATTCATGATTCGATTCATGATTCATGATTCATGATTTATGATTCAATTCATGATTCATGATTCGATTCATGATTCATAATTCATGATTCATGATTCAATTCATGATTTATGATTTATGATTCAATTTATGATTCAATTCATGATTCATGATTCATGATTTGATTCATGATTCATGATTCAATTCATGATTCATGATTTATTATTTAGTTCATGATTCATGATTCGATTCATGATTCATGATTCAAATCATGATTCATGATTCATGATTCAATTCATGATTCATGATTCATGATTCATGATTCAATTCATGATTCATGATTCGATTCATGATTCATGATTCATGATTCATGATTCAATTCATGATTCATGATTCATGATTCGATTCATGATTCATGATTAAATTGATGATTCATGATTTATGATTCAATTCATGATTCAATTGATGATTCATGATTCAATTCATGATTCATGATTCGATTCATGATTCATGATTCAATTCATGATTCATGATTTAATTCATGATTCATGATTTGATTCATGATTCATGATTCAATTCATGATTCATGATTTGATTCATGATTCATGATTTGATTCATGATTCATGATTCAATTCATGATTCATTTCATTAATTCATGATTCATGATTTGATTCATGATTCATGATTCAATTCATGATTCATGATTCAATTCATGATTCATTTCATGATTCATGATTCAATTCATGATTCATGATTCATGATTCAATTCATGATTCATTTCATGAATTATGATTCAATTCATGATTCATGATTCAATTCATGATTCATGATTCAATTCATGATTCATGATTCATGATTCAATTCATGATTCATTTCATGATTCATGATTAATTTCATGATTCATGATTCATTTCATGATTCATGATTTAATTCATGACTCATGATTCAATTCATGTTTCATGATTCGATTCATGATTCATGATTCAATTCATGATTCATGATTCATGATTCAATTCATGTTTTATGATTCGATTCATGATTCATGATTCATGATTCGATTCATGATTCATGATTCGATTTATGATTCATGATTCAATTCATAATTCGTGATTTATGATTCAATTCATGATTCATGATGCAATTCATGATTCATGATTCAATTCATGACTCATGATTCAATTCATGTTTCATGATTCGATTCATGATTCATGATTCAATTCATGATTCATGATTCATGATTCAATTCATGTTTTATGATTCGATTCATGATTCATGATTCATGATTCGATTCATGATTCATGATTCGATTTATGATTCATGATTCAATTCATAATTCGTGATTTATGATTCAATTCATGATTCAATTCATGATTCATGATTTATGATTCAATTTATGATTAAATTCATGATTCATGATTCAATTCATGATTCGAGATTCATGATTTGATTCATGATTCATGATTCAATTCATGCTTCATGATTCATGATTCAATTCATGATTCATGATTCAAATCATGATTCAATTCATGATTCATGATTCAATTCATGATTCATGATTCGATTCATGATTAATGATTCATGATTCGATTCATGATTCTTGATTCATTTCATGATTCATGATTCATGATTCAAATCATGATTCATGTTTCGATTCATAATTCATGATTCGATTCATGATTCATGATTCGATTCATGATTCATGATTCATAATTCATGATTCGATTCATGATTCATGATTCATGATTCAATTCATGATTCATGATTCAATTCATGATTCATGATTCGATTCATGATTCATGATTCATGATTCACGATTCAATTCATGATTCATGATTCGATTCATGATTCATGATTCAATTCATGATTTATGATTTATAATTTAATTTATGATTCAATTCATGATTCATGATTCAATTCATGATTCATGATTCATGATTCAATTCAAGATTCATGATTCATGATTCAATTCAAGATTCATGATTCATGATTCATGATTCAATTCATGATTCATGATTCAATTCATGATTCATGATTCGATTCATGATTCATGATTCATGGTTCAATTCATGATTCATGATTCGATTCTTGATTCATGATTCAATTCATGATTCATGAGTTATGATTCAATTCATGATTAATGATTCAATTCATGATTCATGATACAATTCATGATTCATGATTCATGATTCAATTCATGATTCATGATTCATGATTCATGTTTCGATTCATAATTCATGATTCGATTCATGATTCATGATTCGATTCATGATTCATGATTCATAATTCATGATTCGATTCATGATTCATAATTCATGATTCATGATTCAATTCATGATTCATGATTCGATTTATGATTCATGATTCATGATTCACGATTCAATTCATGATTCATGATTCGATTCATGATTCATGATTCAATTCATGATTTATGATTTATGATTCAATTCATGATTGAATTCATGATTAATGATTCAATTCATGATTCATGATTCATGATTCGATTCATGATTCATTTCATGATTCATGATTCAATTCATGATTCATGATTCAATTCATGATTCATGATTCAATTCATGATTCATTTCATGATTCATGATTCATTTCATGATTCATGATTTAATTCATGATTAATGATTCATGATGCAATTCATGATTCATGATGCAATTCATGATTCATGATTCAATTCATGACTCATGATTCAATTCAAGTTTCATGATTCGATTCATGATTCATGATTCAATTCATGATTCATGATTCATGATTCAATTCATGATTCATGATTCGATTCGTGATTCATGATTCATGATTCGATTCATGATTCATGATTCAATTCATGATTCATGATTCGATTTATGATTCATGATTCAATTCATGATTCATGATTTATGATTCAATTCATGATTCATGATTTATGATTCAATTCATGATTCAATTCATGATTCATGATTTATGATTTAATTCATGATTAAATTCATGATTCATGATTCAATTCATGATTCGAGATTCATGATTTGATTCATGATTCATGATTTAATTCATGATTCATGATTCATGATTCAATTCATGATTCATGATTCAAATCATGATTCAATTCATGATTCATGATTCAATTCATGATTTATGATTCAATTCATGATTCATGATTCAATTCATGATTTATGATTCAATTCATGATTCATGATTCAATTCATGATTCATGATTTAATTCATGATTAATGATTTATGATTCGTTTCATGATTCATGATTAATTTCATGATTCGTGTTTCTATTCATAATTCATGATTCATTTCATGATTCATGATTCAATTCATGATTCATGATTCTATTCATTATTCGTGATTCATGATTCGATTCATGATTCTTGATTCATTTAATGAATCATGATCATGATTCACATCATAATTCATGTTTCGATGCATAACTCATGATTCGATTTATGATTCATGATTCGATTCATGATTCATGATTCATAATTCATGATTCGATTCATGATTCATGATTCATGATTCAATTCATGATTCATGATTCGATTCATGATTCATGATTCAATTCATGATTTATGATTTATGATTCAATTTATGATTCAATTCATGATTCATGATTCAATTCATGATTCGATTCATGATTCATGATTCATGATTCACGATATAATTCATGATTCATGATTCGATTCATGATTCATGATTCAATTCATGATTTATGATTTATGATTCAATTTATGATTCAATTCATGATTCATGATTCAATTCATGATTCATGATTCATGATTCAATTCATGATTCATGATTCATGATTCATGATTCATGATTCAATTCATGATTCATGATTCAATTCATGATTCATGATTCAATTCATGATTCATGATTCATGATTCAATTCATGATTCATGATTCATGATTCATGATTCATGATTCAATTCATGATTCATGATTCAATTCATGATTCATGATTCGATTCATGATTCATGATTTATGATTCATGATTCAATTCATGATTCATGATTCGATTCATGATTCATGATTCAATTCATGATTCATGATTCGATTCATGATTCATGATTCAATTCATGATTCATGATTTATGATTCAATTCATGATTCAATTCATGATTCATGATTCAATTCATGATTTATGATTCATGATTCGATTCATGATTCATTAATCAATTCATGATTCATGATTTGATTCATGATTTATGATTCAATTCATAAATCAAGAGTCATGATTCATGATTCAATTCATGATTCATGATTCAAATTATGATTCATTTCATGATTCATGATTCAATTCATGATTCATGATTCAATTCATGATTCATAATTTATGATTCAATTCATGAATCATGATTCATGATTCATGATTCAATTCATGATTCATTTAATGATTCATGATTCAATTCATGATTCATGATTTATGATTCATGATTCAATTCATGATTCATGATTCATGATTCATGATTCGATTCATGATTCATGATTCGATTCATGATTCATGATTGAATTCATGATTCATGATTCATGATTCAATTCATGATTCATGATTCGATTCATGATTCATGATTCATGATTCAATTCATGATTCATGATTCAATTCATGATTCATGATTTGATTCATGATTAATGATTCAATTCATGATTCGATTCATGATTCATGATTCATGATTCATGATTCAATTCATGATTCATGATTCAATTCAAGATTCAAGATTCATGATTCATAATTCATGATTCGATTCATGATTCATGATTCAATTCATGATTCATGATTCAATTCAAGATTCATGATTCGATTCATGATTCATGATTCAATTCATGATTCATGATTAAATGATTCAATTCATGATTCATGATTCGATTCATGATCCATGATTCATGATTCGATTCATGATTCATGATTCATGATTCAATTCATGATTCATGATTCAATTCATGATTCATGATTCAATTCATGATTTATGATTTATGATTCAATTTATGATTCAATTCATGATTCATGATTCAATTCATGATTCGATTCATGATTCATGATTCATGATTCACGATTTAATTCATGATTCATGATTCGATTCATGATTCATGATTCAATTCATGATTTATGATTTATGATTCAATTTATGATTCAATTCATGATTCATGATTCATGATTCAATTCATGATTCATGATTCAAATCATGATTCATGATTCGATTCATGATTCATGATTCATGATTCATGATTCAATTCATGATTCATGATTCGATTCATGATTCATGATTCAATTCATGATTCATGATTCGATTCATGATTCATGATTCAATTCATGATTCATGATTTATGATTCAATTCATGATTCAATTCATGATTCATGATTCAATTCATGATTTATGATTCATGATTCGATTCATGATTCATTAATCAATTCATGATTCATGATTTGATTCATGATTTATGATTCAATTCATAAATCAAGATTCATGATTCATGATTCATGATTCAATTCATGATTCAAATTATGATTCATTTCATGATTCATGATTCAATTCATGATTCATGATTCAATTCATGATTCATAATTTATGATTCAATTCATGAATCATGATTCATGATTCATGATTCATGATTCAATTCATGATTCATTTCATGATTCATGATTCAATTCATGATTCATGATTTATGATTCATGATTCGATTCATGATTCATGATTCGATTCATGATTCATGATTGAATTCATGATTCATGATTCATGATTCAATTCATGATTCATGATTCGATTCATGATTCATGATTGAATTCATGATTCATGATTCATGATTCAATTCATGATTCATTTCATGATTCATGATTCAATTCATGATTCATGATTCATGATTCATGATTCGATTCATGATTCATGATTCGATTCATGATTCATGATTGAATTCATGATTCATGATTCATGATTCAATTCATGATTCATGATTCGATTCATGATTCATGATTCATGATTCATGATTCAATTCATGATTCATGATTCATGATTCAATTCATGATTCATGATTCATGATTCGATTTATGATTCATGATTCGATTCATGATTCATGATTCAATTCATGATTCATGATTTGATTCATGATTAATGATTCAATTCATGATTCGATTCATGATTCATGATTCATGATTCATGATTCAATTCATGATTCATGATTCAATTCAAGATTCAAGATTCATGATTCATAATTCATGATTCGATTCATGATTCATGATTCATGATTCATGATTCAATTCATGATTCAATTCAAGATTCATGATTCGATTCATGATTCATGATTCAATTCATGATTCATGATTAAATGATTCAATTCATGATTCATGATTCGATTCATGATTCATGATTCATGATTCGATTCATGATTCATGATTCATGATTCGATTCATGATTCATGATTCGATTTATGATTCATGATTCAATTCATGATTTATGATTTATGATTCAATTCATGATTCATGATTCAATTCATGATTCATGATTCAATTCATGATTCATGATTCATGATTCATGATTCAATTCATGATTCATGATTCGATTTATGATTCATGATTCAATTCATGATTCATGATTTATGATTCAATTCATGATTCATGATTCAATTCATGATTCATGATTCAATTCATGATTCATGATTCATGATTCATGATTCATGATTCATGATTCAATTCATGATTCATGATTCATGATTCAATTCATGATTCATGATTCATGATTCGATTCATGATTCATGATTCAATTCATGATTTATGATTCGATTCATGATTCATGATTCGATTCATGATTCATGATTCATGATTCAATTCATGATTCATGATTCGATTTATGATTCATGATTCAATTCATGATTCATGATTTATGATTCAATTCATGATTCATGATTCAATTCATGATTCATGATTCGATTCATGATTCATGATTCATGATTCATGATTCAAATCATGATTCATGATTCATGATTCAATTCATGATTCATGATTCATGATTCAATTCATGATTCATGATTTATGATTCAATTCATGATTCATGATTCAATTCATGATTCATGATTCGATTCATGATTCATGATTCATAATTCATGATTCGATTCATGATTCATGATTCATGATTCAATTCATGATTCATGATTCAATTCATGATTCATGATTCGATTCATGATTCATGATTCAATTCATGATTCATGATTAAATGATTCAATTCATGATTCATGATTCGATTCATGATTCATGATTCATGATTCGATTCATGATTCATGATTCATGATTCAATTCATGATTCATGATTCGATTTATGATTAATGATTCAATTCATGATTCATGATTTATGATTCAATTCATGATTCAATTCATGATTCATGATTCATAATTTATGATTCGATTCATGATTCATGATTCAGGATTCATGATTCAATTTATGATTCATGATTCAATTCATGATTCATGATTCATGATTCAATTCATGATTCATGATTCATGATTCAATTAATGATTCATGATTCACAATTCGATTCATAAATCATGATTCAATTCATGATTCATGATTCGATTCATGATTCATGATTCATAATTCATGATTCGATTCATGATTCATGATTCAATTCATGATTCATGATTCAATTCATGATTCATGATTCAATTCATGATTTATGATTTATGATTCAATTTATGATTCAATTCATGATTCATGATTCAATTCATGATTAATGATTCATGATTCATGATTCAATTCATGATTCATGATACAATTCATGATTCATGATTCAATTCATGATTCATGTTTCGATTCATGATTCATGATTCAATTCATGATTCATGATTTATTATTCAATTCATGATTCAATTCATGATTCATGATTCAATTCATGATTCATGATTCATGATTCGATTCATGATTCATTAATCAATTCATGATTCATGATTTGATTCATGATTTATGATTCAATTCATAAATCAAGATTCATGATTCATGATTCAATTCATGATTCATGATTCAAATTATGATTCAATTCATGATTCATGATTCAATTCATAATTCATGATTTATGATTCAATTCATGATTCATTTCATGATACATGATAAAATTCATGATTCATGATTTATGATTCAAATCATGATTCATGATTCATTATTTAATTTATGATTCATGATTCGATTCATGATTCATGATTGAATTCATGATTCATTATTTAATTTATGATTCATGATTCGATTCATGATTCATGATTGAATTCATGATTCATGATTCATGATTCAATTCATGATTCGATTCATGATTCATGATTCATGATACAATTCATGATTCATGATTCAATTCATGATTCAATTCATGATTCATGATTCATGATTCATGATTCATTTCATGATTCATGATTCAATTCATGATTTATGATTCGATTCATGATTCATGATTCAATTCATGGTTCATGATTAAATGATTCAATTCATGATTCATGATTCGATTCATGATTCATGATTCATGATTCGATTTATGATTCATGATTCAATTCATGATTCATGATTAAATTCATGATTCATGATTCATGATTCAATTCATGATTCATGATTCATGATTCAATTTATGATTCATGATTCATGATTCGATTCATGATTCATGATTCGATTCATGATTCATGATTCAATTCATGATTCATGATTCGATTCATGATTCATGATTCAATTCATGATTCATGATTCATGATTCAATTTATGATTCATGATTCATGATTCGATTCATGATTCATGATTCGATTCATGATTCATGATTCAATTCATGATTCATGATTCGATTCATGATTCAATTCATGATTCATGATTTATGATTCAATTCATGATGCATGATTCAATTCATGATTCATGATTCAATTCATGATTCATGATTCATGATTCATGATTCAATTCATGATTCATGATTCATGATTCAATTCATGATTCATGATTCATGATTCGATTCATGATTCATGATTCAATTCATGATTCATGATTCGATTCATGATTCATGATTCGATTCATGATTCATGATTCATGATTCAATTCATGATTCATGATTCGATTTATGATTCTTGGTTCAATTCATGATTCATGATTTATGATTCAATTCATGATTCATGATTCAATTCATGATTCATGATTCGATTCATGATTCATGATTCATGATTCAATTCATGATTCATGATTCATGATTCAATTCATGATTCATGATTCATGATTCAATTCATGATTCATGATTCATGATTCAATTCATGATTCATGATTCAATTAATGATTCATGATTCGATTCATGATTTATGATTCAATTCATGATTCATGATTAAATGATTCGATTTATGATTCATGATTCAATTCATGATTCATGATTCATGATTCGATTTATGATTCATGATTCAATTCATGATTCATGATTCATGATTCGATTCATGATTCATGATTCAATTCATGATTCATAATTTATGATTTGATTCATGATTCATGATTCAGGATTCATGATTCATGATTTATGATTCAATTCATGATTCAATTCATGATTCATGATTCATAATTTATGATTCGATTCATGATTCATGATTCAGGATTCATGATTCAATTCATGATTCATGATTCAATTCATGATTCATGATTCGATTCATGATTCATGATTTAATTCATGATTCATGATTCATGATTCAATTCATGATTCATGATTCGATTCATGATTCATGATTCATGATTCAATTCATGATTCATGATTCGATTCATGATTCATGATTCATGATTCAATTCATGATTCATGATTCATGATTCAATTCATGATTCATGATTCATGATTCATGATTCATGATTCAATTCATGATTCATGATTAAATTCATGATTCATGATTCGATTCATGATTCATGATTTGATTCATGATTCATGATGCAATACATGATTCATGATTCAATTCATGACTCATGATTCAATTCATGATTCATGATTCGATTCATGATTCATGATTCGATTCATGATTCATGATTCAATTCATGATTCATGATTCGATTTATGATTCATGATTCAATTCATGATTCATGATTTATGATTCAATTCATGATTCATGATTTATGATTCAATTCATGATTCAATTCATGATTCATGATTTATGATTCAATTCATGATTAAATTCATGATTCATGATTCAATTCATGATTCGAGATTCATGATTTGATTCATGATTCATGATTTAATTCATGATTCATGATTCATGATTCAATTCATGATTCATGATTCAAATCATGATTCAATTCATGATTCATGATTCAATTCATGATTTATGATTCAATTCATGATTCATGATTCAATTCATGATTTATGATTCAATTCATGATTCATGATTTAATTCATGATTAATGATTTATGATTCGTTTCATGATTCATGATTCATTTCATGATTCGTGTTTTGATTCATAATTCATGATTCATTTCATGATTCATGATTCAATTCATGATTCATGATTCTATTCATTATTCGTGATTCATGATTTGATTCATGATTCTTGATTCATTTCATGATTCATGATTCAAATCATGATTCATGTTTCGATTCATAATTCATGATTCGATTCATGATTCATGATTCAATTCATGATTCATGATTCGATTCATGATTCATTATTCACGATTTAATTCATGATTCATGATTCGATTCATGATTCATGATTCGATTCATGATTCATGATTCACGATTTAATTCATGATTCATGATTCGATTCATGATTCATGATTCGATTCATGATTCATGATTCATAATTCATGATTCGATTCATGATTCATGATTCATGATTCATGATTCAATTCATGATTCATGATTCGATTCATGATTCATGATTCATGATTCACGATTTAATTCATGATTCATGATTCGATTCATGATTCATGATTCAATTCATGATTTATGATTTATGATTCAATTTATGATTCAATTCATGATTCATGATTCAATTCATGATTCATGATTCATGATTCAATTCATGATTCATGATTCATGATTCATGATTCAATTCATGATTCATGATTCAATTCATGATTCATGATTCGATTCATGATTCATGATTCATGATTCATGATTCAATTCATGATTCATGATTCGATTCATGATTCATGATTCAATTCATGATTCATGATTCGATTCATGATTCATGATTCAATTCATGATTCATGATTTATGATTCAATTCATGATTCAATTCATGATTCATGATTCAATTCATGATTTATGATTCATGATTCGATTCATGATTCATTAATCAATTCATGATTCATGATTTGATTCATGATTTATGATTCAATTCATAAATCAAGATTCATGATTCATGATTCAATTCATGATTCATGATTCAAATTATGATTCATTTCATGATTCATGATTCAATTCATGATTCATGATTCAATTCATGATTCATGATTTATGATTCAATTCATGAATCATGATTCATGATTCATTTCATGATTCATGATTCAATTCATGATTCATGATTCAATTCATGATTCATGATTTATGATTCATGATTCAATTCATGATTCATGATTCATGATTCATGATTCGATTCATGATTCATGATTCGATTCATGATTCATGATTGAATTCATGATTCATGATTCATGATTCAATTCAAGATTCATGATTCGATTCATGATTCATGATTCATGATTCATGATTCAATTCATGATTCATGATTCATGATTCAATTCATGATTCATGATTCATGATTAGATTCATGATTCATGATTCAATTCATGATTTATGATTTGATTCATGATTAATGATTCAATTCATGATTCGATTCATGATTCATGATTCATGATTCAATTCATGATTCATGATTCAATTTAAGATTCAAGATTCATGATTCATAATTCATGATTCGATTCATGATTCATGATTCATGATTCATGATTCAATTCATGATTCATGATTCAATTCAAGATTCATGATTCGATTCATGATTCATGATTCAATTCATGATTCATGATTAAATAATTCAATTCATGATTCATGATTCGATTCATGATTCATGATTCATGATTCGATTCATGATTCATGATTCATGATTCAATTCATGATTCATGATTTATGATTCAATTCATGATTCATGATTCAATTCATGATTCATGATTCAATTCATGATTCATGATTTATGATTCAATTCATGATTCATGATTTATGATTCAATTCATGATTAAATTCATGATTCATGATTCAATTCATGATTCGAGATTCATGATTTGATTCATGATTCATGATTTAATTCATGATTCATGATTCATGATTCAATTCATGATTCATGATTCAAATCATGATTCAATTCATGATTCATGATTCAATTCATGATTTATGATTCAATTCATGATTCATGATTCAATTCATGATTTATGATTCAATTCATGATTCATGATTCAATTCATGATTCATGATTTAATTCATGATTAATGATTTATGATTCGTTTCATGATTCATGATTCATTTCATGATTCCTGTTTCGATTCATAATTCATGATTCATTTCATGATTCATGATTCAATTCATGATTCATGATTCTATTCATTATTCGTGATTCATGATTCGAGTCATGATTCTTGATTCATTTTATGATTCATGATTCATGATTCAAATCATGATTCATGTTTCGATTCATAATTCATGATTCGATTCATGATTTATGATTCAATTTATGATTCAATTCATGATTCATGATTCAATTCATGATTCGATTCATGATTCATGATTCACGATTTAATTCACGATTCATGATTCGATTCATGATTCATGATTCAATTCATGATTTATGATTTATGATTCAATTTATGATTCAATTCATGATTCATGATTCAATTCATGATTCATGATTCAATTCATGATTCATGATTCAATTCATGATTAATGATTCATGATTCATGATTCATGATTCAATTCATGATTCATGATTCAATTCATGATTCATGATTCGATTCATGATTCATGATTCATGATTCATGATTCAATTCATGATTCATGATTCGATTCATGATTCATGATTCAATTCATGATTCATGATTCGATTCATGATTCATGATTCAATTCATGATTCATGAATTATGATTCAATTCATGATTCAATTCATGATTCATTATTCAATTCATGATTTATGATTCATGATTCGATTCATGATTCATTAATCAATTCATGATTCATGATTTGATTCATGATTTATGATTCAATTCATAAATCAAGATTCATGATTCATGATTCAATTCATGATTCATGATTCAAATTATGATTCATTTCATGATTCATGATTCAATTCATGATTCATGATTCAATTCATGATTCATGATTTATGATTAAATTCATGAATCATGATTCATGATTCATGATTCATGATTCAATTCATGATTCATTTCATGATTCATGATTCAATTCATGATTTATGATTTATGATTCATGATTCAATTCATGATTCATGATTCATGATTCGATTCATAATTCATGATTCGATTCATGATTCATGATTGAATTCATGATTCATGATTCATGATTCAATTCATGATTCATGATTCGATTCATGATTCATGATTCATGATTCAATTCATGATTCATGATTCATGATTCAATTCATGATTCATGATTCATGATTCAATTCATGATTCATGATTCATGATTCAATTAATGATTCATGATTCACAATTCGATTCATAAATCATGATTCAATTCATGATTCATGATTCGATTCATGATTCATGATTCATAATTCATGATTCGATTCATGATTCATGATTCAATTCATGATTCATGATTCAATTCATGATTCATGATTCAATTCATGATTTATGATTTATGATTCAATTTATGATTCAATTCATGATTCATGATTCAATTCATGATTAATGATTCATGATTCATGATTCAATTCATGATTCATGATACAATTCATGATTCATGATTCAATTCATGATTCATGATTCGATTCATGATTCATAATTCATGATTCATGATTCATGATTCAATTCATGATTCATGTTTCGATTCATGATTCATGATTCAATTCATGATTCATGATTTATTATTCAATTCATGATTCAATTCATGATTCATGATTCAATTCATGATTCATGATTCATGATTCGATTCATGATTCATTAATCAATTCATGATTCATGATTTGATTCATGATTTATGATTCAATTCATAAATCAAGATTCATGATTCATGATTCAATTCATGATTCATGATTCAAATTATGATTCAATTCATGATTCATGATTCAATTCATAATTCATGATTTATGATTCAATTCATGATTCATTTCATGATACATGATAAAATTCATGATTCATGATTTATGATTCAAATCATGATTCATGATTCATTATTTAATTTATGATTCATGATTCGATTCATGATTCATGATTGAATTCATGATTCATTATTTAATTTATGATTCATGATTCGATTCATGATTCATGATTGAATTCATGATTCATGATTCATGATTCAATTCATGATTCGATTCATGATTCATGATTCATGATACAATTCATGATTCATGATTCAATTCATGATTCAATTCATGATTCATGATTCATGATTCATTTCATGATTCATGATTCAATTCATGATTTATGATTCGATTCATGATTCATGATTCAATTCATGGTTCATGATTAAATGATTCAATTCATGATTCATGATTCGATTCATGATTCATGATTCATGATTCGATTTATGATTCATGATTCAATTCATGATTCATGATTCAATTCATGATTCATGATTCATGATTCAATTCATGATTCATGATTCATGATTCAATTTATGATTCATGATTCATGATTCGATTCATGATTCATGATTCGATTCATGATTCATGATTCAATTCATGATTCATGATTCGATTCATGATTCATGATTCAATTCATGATTCATGATTCATGATTCAATTTATGATTCATGATTCATGATTCGATTCATGATTCATGATTCGATTCATGATTCATGATTCAATTCATGATTCATGATTCGATTCATGATTCAATTCATGATTCATGATTTATGATTCAATTCATGATGCATGATTCAATTCATGATTCATGATTCAATTCATGATTCATGATTCATGATTCAATTCATGATTCATGATTCATGATTCAATTCATGATTCATGATTCATGATTCGATTCATGATTCATGATTCAATTCATGATTCATGATTCGATTCATGATTCATGATTCGATTCATGATTCATGATTCATGATTCAATTCATGATTCATGATTCGATTTATGATTCTTGGTTCAATTCATGATTCATGATTTATGATTCAATTCATGATTCATGATTCAATTCATGATTCATGATTCGATTCATGATTCATGATTCATGATTCAATTCATGATTCATGATTCATGATTCAATTCATGATTCATGATTCATGATTCAATTCATGATTCATGATTCATGATTCAATTCATGATTCATGATTCAATTAATGATTCATGATTCGATTCATGATTTATGATTCAATTCATGATTCATGATTAAATGATTCGATTTATGATTCATGATTCAATTCATGATTCATTATTCATGATTCGATTTATGATTCATGATTCAATTCATGATTCATGATTCATGATTCGATTCATGATTCATGATTCATGATTCAATTCATGATTCATAATTTATGATTTGATTCATGATTCATGATTCAGGATTCATGATTCATGATTTATGATTCAATTCATGATTCAATTCATGATTCATGATTCATAATTTATGATTCGATTCATGATTCATGATTCAGGATTCATGATTCAATTCATGATTCATGATTCAATTCATGATTCATGATTCGATTCATGATTCATGATTTAATTCATGATTCATGATTCATGATTCAATTCATGATTCATGATTCGATTCATGATTCATGATTCATGATTCAATTCATGATTCATGATTCGATTCATGATTCATGATTCATGATTCAATTCATGATTCATGATTCATGATTCAATTCATGATTCATGATTCATGATTCATGATTCATGATTCAATTCATGATTCATGATTAAATTCATGATTCATGATTCGATTCATGATTCATGATTTGATTCATGATTCATGATGCAATACATGATTCATGATTCAATTCATGACTCATGATTCAATTCATGATTCATGATTCGATTCATGATTCATGATTCGATTCATGATTCATGATTCAATTCATGATTCATGATTCGATTTATGATTCATGATTCAATTCATGATTCATGATTTATGATTCAATTCATGATTCATGATTTATGATTCAATTCATGATTCAATTCATGATTCATGATTTATGATTCAATTCATGATTAAATTCATGATTCATGATTCAATTCATGATTCGAGATTCATGATTTGATTCATGATTCATGATTTAATTCATGATTCATGATTCATGATTCAATTCATGATTCATGATTCAAATCATGATTCAATTCATGATTCATGATTCAATTCATGATTTATGATTCAATTCATGATTCATGATTCAATTCATGATTTATGATTCAATTCATGATTCATGATTTAATTCATGATTAATGATTTATGATTCGTTTCATGATTCATGATTCATTTCATGATTCGTGTTTTGATTCATAATTCATGATTCATTTCATGATTCATGATTCAATTCATGATTCATGATTCTATTCATTATTCGTGATTAATGATTTGATTCATGATTCTTGATTCATTTCATGATTCATGATTCAAATCATGATTCATGTTTCGATTCATAATTCATGATTCGATTCATGATTCATGATTCAATTCATGATTCATGATTCGATTCATGATTCATTATTCACGATTTAATTCATGATTCATGATTCGATTCATGATTCATGATTCGATTCATGATTCATGATTCACGATTTAATTCATGATTCATGATTCGATTCATGATTCATGATTCGATTCATGATTCATGATTCATAATTCATGATTCGATTCATGATTCATGATTCATGATTCATGATTCAATTCATGATTCATGATTCGATTCATGATTCATGATTCATGATTCACGATTTAATTCATGATTCATGATTCGATTCATGATTCATGATTCAATTCATGATTTATGATTTATGATTCAATTTATGATTCAATTCATGATTCATGATTCAATTCATGATTCATGATTCATGATTCAATTCATGATTCATGATTCATGATTCATGATTCAATTCATGATTCATGATTCAATTCATGATTCATGATTCGATTCATGATTCATGATTCATGATTCATGATTCAATTCATGATTCATGATTCGATTCATGATTCATGATTCAATTCATGATTCATGATTCGATTCATGATTCATGATTCAATTCATGATTCATGATTTATGATTCAATTCATGATTCAATTCATGATTCATGATTCAATTCATGATTTATGATTCATGATTCGATTCATGATTCATTAATCAATTCATGATTCATGATTTGATTCATGATTTATGATTCAATTCATAAATCAAGATTCATGATTCATGATTCAATTCATGATTCATGATTCAAATTATGATTCATTTCATGATTCATGATTCAATTCATGATTCATGATTCAATTCATGATTCATGATTTATGATTCAATTCATGAATCATGATTCATGATTCATTTCATGATTCATGATTCAATTCATGATTCATGATTCAATTCATGATTCATGATTTATGATTCATGATTCAATTCATGATTCATGATTCATGATTCATGATTCGATTCATGATTCATGATTCGATTCATGATTCATGATTGAATTCATGATTCATGATTCATGATTCAATTCAAGATTCATGATTCGATTCATGATTCATGATTCATGATTCATGATTCAATTCATGATTCATGATTCATGATTCAATTCATGATTCATGATTCATGATTCGATTCATGATTCATGATTCAATTCATGATTTATGATTTGATTCATGATTAATGATTCAATTCATGATTCGATTCATGATTCATGATTCATGATTCAATTCATGATTCATGATTCAATTTAAGATTCAAGATTCATGATTCATAATTCATGATTCGATTCATGATTCATGATTCATGATTCATGATTCAATTCATGATTCATGATTCAATTCAAGATTCATGATTCGATTCATGATTCATGATTCAATTCATGATTCATGATTAAATAATTCAATTCATGATTCATGATTCGATTCATGATTCATGATTCATGATTCGATTCATGATTCATGATTCATGATTCAATTCATGATTCATGATTTATGATTCAATTCATGATTCATGATTCAATTCATGATTCATGATTCAATTCATGATTCATGATTTATGATTCAATTCATGATTCATGATTTATGATTCAATTCATGATTAAATTCATGATTCATGATTCAATTCATGATTCGAGATTCATGATTTGATTCATGATTCATGATTTAATTCATGATTCATGATTCATGATTCAATTCATGATTCATGATTCAAATCATGATTCAATTCATGATTCATGATTCAATTCATGATTTATGATTCAATTCATGATTCATGATTCAATTCATGATTTATGATTCAATTCATGATTCATGATTCAATTCATGATTCATGATTTAATTCATGATTAATGATTTATGATTCGTTTCATGATTCATGATTCATTTCATGATTCCTGTTTCGATTCATAATTCATGATTCATTTCATGATTCATGATTCAATTCATGATTCATGATTCTATTCATTATTCGTGATTCATGATTCGAGTCATGATTCTTGATTCATTTTATGATTCATGATTCATGATTCAAATCATGATTCATGTTTCGATTCATAATTCATGATTCGATTCATGATTTATGATTCAATTTATGATTCAATTCATGATTCATGATTCAATTCATGATTCGATTCATGATTCATGATTCACGATTTAATTCACGATTCATGATTCGATTCATGATTCATGATTCAATTCATGATTTATGATTTATGATTCAATTTATGATTCAATTCATGATTCATGATTCAATTCATGATTCATGATTCAATTCATGATTCATGATTCAATTCATGATTAATGATTCATGATTCATGATTCATGATTCAATTCATGATTCATGATTCAATTCATGATTCATGATTCGATTCATGATTCATGATTCATGATTCATGATTCAATTCATGATTCATGATTCGATTCATGATTCATGATTCAATTCATGATTCATGATTCGATTCATGATTCATGATTCAATTCATGATTCATGATTTATGATTCAATTCATGATTCAATTCATGATTCATTATTCAATTCATGATTTATGATTCATGATTCGATTCATGATTCATTAATCAATTCATGATTCATGATTTGATTCATGATTTATGATTCAATTCATAAATCAAGATTCATGATTCATGATTCAATTCATGATTCATGATTCAAATTATGATTCATTTCATGATTCATGATTCAATTCATGATTCATGATTCAATTCATGATTCATGATTCATGATTCATGATTCAATTCATGATTCATTTCATGATTCATGATTCAATTCATGATTTATGATTTATGATTCATGATTCAATTCATGATTCATGATTCATGATTCGATTCATAATTCATGATTCGATTCATGATTCATGATTGAATTCATGATTCATGATTCATGATTCAATTCATGATTCATGATTCGATTCATGATTCATGATTCATGATTCAATTCATGATTCATGATTCATGATTCAATTCATGATTCATGATTCATGATTCGATTCATGATTCATGATTCAATTCATGATTCATGATTTGATTCATGATTAATGATTCAATTCATGATTCGATTCATGATTCATGATTCATGATTCATGATTCAATTCATGATTCATGATTCAATTCAAGCTTCAAGATTCATGATTCATAATTCATGATTCGATTCATGATTCATGATTCATGCTTCATGATTCAATTCATGATTCATGATTCAATTCAAGATTCATGATTCGATTCATGATTCATGATTCAATTCATGATTCATGATTAAATGATTCAATTCATGATTCATGATTCGATTCATGATTCATGATTCATGATTCGATTCATGATTCATGATTCATGATTCAATTCATGATTCATGATTCGATTTATGATTCATGATTCAATTCATGATTCATGATTTATGATTCAATTCATGATTCATGATTCAATTCATGATTCATGATTCAATTCATGATTCATGATTCATGATTCATGATTCATGATTCATGATTCAATTCATGATTCATGATTCATGATTCAATTCATGATTCATGATTCATGATTCGATTCATGATTCATGATTCAATTCATGATTTATGATTCGATTCATGATTCATGATTTGATTCATGATTCATGATTTATGATTCAATTCATGATTCATGATTCGATTTATGATTCATGATTCAATTCATGATTCATGATTTATGATTCAATTCATGATTCATGATTCAATTCATGATTCATGATTCGATTCATGATTCATGATTCATGATTCATGATTCAATTCATGATTCATGATTCATGATTCAATTCATGATTCATGATTCAATTCATGATTCATGATTCGATTCATGATTCATGATTCATAATTCGATTCATGATTCATGATTCAATTCATGATTCATGATTCGATTCATGATTCATGATTCATAATTCATGATTCGATTCATGATTCATGATTCATGATTCAATTCATGATTCATGATTCAATTCATGATTCATGATTCGATTCATGATTCATGATTCAATTCATGATTCATGATTAAATGATTCAATTCATGATTCATGATTCGATTCATGATTCATGATTCATGATTCGATTCATGATTCATGATTCATGATTCAATTCATGATTCATGATTCGATTTATGATTAATGATTCAATTCATGATTCATGATTTATGATTCAATTCATGATTCAATTCATGATTCATGATTCATAATTTATGATTCGATTCATGATTCATAATTCAGGATTCGTGATTCAATTTATGATTCATGATTCAATTCATGATTCATGATTCATGATTCAATTCATGATTCATGATTCATGATTCATAATTCATGATTCGATTCATGATTCATGATTCAATTCATGATTCATGATTCAATTAATGATTCATGATTCAATTCATGATTTATGATTTATGATTCAATTTATGATTCAATTCATGATTCATGATTCAATTCATGATTAATGATTCATGATTCAATTCATGATTCATGATACAATTCATGATTCATGATTCAATTCATGATTCATGATTCGATTCATGATTCATGATTCATGATTCATGATTCATGATTCATGTTTTGATTCATGATTCATGATTCAATTCATGATTCATGATTTATTATTCAATTCATGATTCAATTCATGATTCATGATTCAATTCATGATTCATGATTCATGATTCGATTCATGATTCATTAATCAATTCATGATTCATGATTTGATTCATGATTTATGATTCAATTCATAAATCAAGATTCATGATTCATGATTCAATTCATGATTCATGATTCAAATTATGATTCAATTCATGATTCATGATTCAATTCATGATTCATAATTTATGATTCAATTCATGAATCATGATTCATGATTCATGATTCAATTCATGATTCATTTCATGATACATGATAAAATTCATGATTCATGATTTATGATTCAAATCATGATTCATGATTCATTATTTAATTTATGATTCATGATTCGATTCATGATTCATGATTGAATTCATGATTCATGATTCATGATTCAATTCATGATTCGATTCATGATTCATGATTCATGATACAATTCATGATTCATGATTCAATTCATGATTCGATTCATGATTCATGATTCATGATTCATGATTCATTTTATGATTCATGATTCAATTCATGATTTATGATTCGATTCATGATTCATGATTCAATTCATGGTTCATGATTAAATGATTCAATTCATGATTCATGATTCGATTCATGATTCATGATTCATGATTCGATTTATGATTCATGATTCAATTCATGATTCATGATTAAATTCATGATTCATGATTCATGATTCAATTCATGATTCATGATTCATGATTCAATTTATGATTCATGATTCATGATTCGATTCATGATTCATGATTCGATTCATGATTCATGATTCAATTCATGATTCATGATTCGATTCATGATTCATGATTCAATTCATGATTCATGATTTATGATTCAATTCATGATGCATGATTCAATTCATGATTCATGATTCAATTCATGATTCATGATTCAATTCATGATTCATGATTCATGATTCAATTCATGATTCATGATTCATGATTCGATTCATGATTCATGATTCAATTCATGATTCATGATTCGATTCATGATTCATGATTCGATTCATGATTCATGATTCATGATTCAATTCATGATTCATGATTCGATTTATGATTCTTGATTCAATTCATGATTCATGATTTATGATTCAATTCATGATTCATGATTCAATTCATGATTCATGATTCGATTCATGATTCATGATTCATGATTCAATTCATGATTCATGATTCATGATTCAATTCATGATTCATGATTCAATTCATGATTCATGATTCATGATTCGATTCATGATTCATGATTCAATTCATGATTCATGATTCGATTCATGATTCATGATTCATAATTCATGATTCAATTCATGATTCATGATTCATGATTCAATTCATGATTCATGATTCAATTCATGATTCATGATTCGATTCATGATTCATGATTCAATTCATGATTCATGATTAAATGATTCAATTCATGATTCATGATTCGATTCATGATTCATGATTCATGATTCGATTCATGATTCATGATTCATGATTCGATTCATGATTCATGATTCATGATTCAATTCATGATTCATGATTCAATTTATGATTTATGATTCAATTCATGATTCATGATTTATGATTCAATTCATGATTCAATTCATGATTCATGATTCATAATTTATGATTCGATTCATGATTCATGATTCAGGATTCATGATTCAATTCATGATTCATGATTCATAATTCATAAATCATGATTCGATTCATGATTCATGATTCATGATTCGATTCATGATTCATGATTCGATTCATGATTCATGATTCAATTCATGATTTATGATTTATGTTTCAATTTATGATTCAATTCATGATTCATGATTCAATTCATGATTCATGATTCATGATTCGATTCATGATTCATGATTTAATTCATGATTCGATTCATGATTCATGATTCATGATTCATGATTCATTTTATGATTCATGATTCAATTCATGATTTATGATTCGATTCATGATTCATGATTCAATTCATGGTTCATGATTAAATGATTCAATTCATGATTCATGATTCGATTCATGATTCATGATTCATGATTCGATTTATGATTCATGATTCAATTCATGATTCATGATTAAATTCATGATTCATGATTCATGATTCAATTCATGATTCATGATTCATGATTCAATTTATGATTCATGATTCATGATTCGATTCATGATTCATGATTCGATTCATGATTCATGATTCAATTCATGATTCATGATTCGATTCATGATTCATGATTCAATTCATGATTCATGATTTATGATTCAATTCATGATGCATGATTCAATTCATGATTCATGATTCAATTCATGATTCATGATTCAATTCATGATTCATGATTCATGATTCAATTCATGATTCATGATTCATGATTCGATTCATGATTCATGATTCAATTCATGATTCATGATTCGATTCATGATTCATGATTCGATTCATGATTCATGATTCATGATTCAATTCATGATTCATGATTCGATTTATGATTCTTGATTCAATTCATGATTCATGATTTATGATTCAATTCATGATTCATGATTCAATTCATGATTCATGATTCGATTCATGATTCATGATTCATGATTCAATTCATGATTCATGATTCATGATTCAATTCATGATTCATGATTCAATTCATGATTCATGATTCATGATTCGATTCATGATTCATGATTCAATTCATGATTCATGATTCGATTCATGATTCATGATTCATAATTCATGATTCAATTCATGATTCATGATTCATGATTCAATTCATGATTCATGATTCAATTCATGATTCATGATTCGATTCATGATTCATGATTCAATTCATGATTCATGATTAAATGATTCAATTCATGATTCATGATTCGATTCATGATTCATGATTCATGATTCGATTCATGATTCATGATTCATGATTCGATTCATGATTCATGATTCATGATTCAATTCATGATTCATGATTCAATTTATGATTTATGATTCAATTCATGATTCATGATTTATGATTCAATTCATGATTCAATTCATGATTCATGATTCATAATTTATGATTCGATTCATGATTCATGATTCAGGATTCATGATTCAATTCATGATTCATGATTCATAATTCATAAATCATGATTCGATTCATGATTCATGATTCATGATTCGATTCATGATTCATGATTCGATTCATGATTCATGATTCAATTCATGATTTATGATTTATGTTTCAATTTATGATTCAATTCATGATTCATGATTCAATTCATGATTCATGATTCATGATTCGATTCATGATTCATGATTTAATTCATGATTCATGATTCATGATTCAATTCATGATTCATGATTCGATTCATGATTCATGATTCAATTCATGATTCATGATTCATGATTCAATTCATGATTCATGATTCAAGATTCATGATTCATGATTCATGATTCAATTCATGATTCATGATTCATGATTCATGATTCATGATTCAATTCATGATTCATGATTAAATTCATGATTCATGATTCGATTCATGATTCATGATTCGATTCATGATTCATGATTCAATTCATGATTCATGATTAAATGATTCAATTCATGATTCATGATTCGGTTCATGATTCATGATTCATGATTCGATTCATGATTCATGATTCATGATTCATGATTCAATTCATGATTCATGATTCGATTTATGATTCATGATTCAATTCATGATTCATGATTTATGATTCAATTCATGATTCAATTCATGATTCATGATTCATAATTTATGATTCGATTCATGATTCATGATTCAGGATTCATGATTCAATTCATGATTCATGATTCAATTCATGATTCATGATTCATGATTCAAATTATGATTCAATTCACGATTCATGATTCATAATTTATGATTCGATTCATGATTCATGATTCAATTCATGATTCATGATTCAATTCATGATTCATGATTCATGATTCATAAATCATGATTCGATTCATGATTAATGATTCATGATTAGATTCATGATTCATGATTCGATTCATGATTCATGATTCAATTCATGATTTATGATTTATGATTCAATTTATGATTCAATTCATGATTCATGACTCAATTCATGATTCATGATTCATGATTTGATTCATGATTCATGATTCAATTCATGATTCATGATTCATGATTGAATTCATGATTCATGATTCGATTTATGATTCATGATTCAATTCATGATTCACGATTCATGATTCAATTCATGATTCATGATTTAATTCATGATTCATGATTTGATTTATGATTCATGATTCAATTCATGATTCATGATTCATCATTTATGATTCGATTCATGATTCATGATTCAGGATTCATGATTCAATTCATGATTCATGATTCAATTCATGATTCATGATTCATGATTCATAAATCATGATTCGATTCATGATTCATGATTAGATTCATGATTCATGATTCGATTCATGATTCATGATTCAATTCATGATTTATGATTTATGATTCAATTTATGATTCAATTCATGATTCATGATTCAATTCATGATTCATGATTCAATTCATGATTCATGATTCAATTCAAGATTCATGATTCGATTCATGATTCATGATTCAATTCATGATTCATGATTAAATGATGCAATTCATGATTCATGATTCGATTCATGATTCATGATTTATGATTCGTTTCATGATTCATGATTCATGATTCAATTCATGATTCATGATTCGATTTATGATTCATGATTCAATTCATGATTCATGATTCATGATTCGATTCATGATTCATGATTCATGATTCAATTCATGATTCATGATTCGATTTATGATTCATGATTCAATTCATGATTCATGATTTATGATTCAATTCATGATTCATGATTCATGATTCAATTCATGATTCATGATTCATGATTCGATTCATGATTCTTGATTCAATTCATGATTCATGATTCGATTCATGATTCATGATTCGATTCATGATTCATGATTCATGATTCAATTCATGATTCATGATTCGATTTATGATTCATGATTCGATTCATGATTCATGATTCGATTCATGATTCATGATACAATTCATGATTCATGATTCAATTTATGATTCATGATTCAATTCATGATTCATGATTTATGATTCAATTCATGATTCATGATTCAATTCATGATTCATGATTCGATTCATGATTCATGATTCATGATTCATGATTCAATTCATGATTCATGATTCATGATTCAATTCATGATTCATGATTCAATTCATGATTCATGATTCATGATTCATGATTCGATTCATGATTCATGATTCAATTCATGATTCATGATTCGATTCATGATTCATGATTCATAATTCATGATTCGATTCATGATTCATGATTCATGATTCAATTCATGATTCATGATTCAATTCATGATTCATGATTCGATTCATGATTCATGATTCAATTCATGATTAAATGATTCAATTCATGATTCATGATTCGATTCATGATTCATGATTCATGATTCGATTCATGATTCATGATTCATGATTCAATTCATTAATCATGATTCGATTTATGATTAATGATTCAATTCATGATTCATGATTTATGATTCAATTCATGATTCAATTCATGATTCATGATTCATAATTTATGATTCGATTCATGATTCATGATTCAGGATTCATGATTCAATTTATGATTCATGATTCAATTCATGATTCATGATTCATGATTCAATTCATGATTCATGATTCATGATTCAATTCATGATTCATGATTCATAATTCGATTCATAAATCATGATTCAATTCATGATTCATGATACGATTCATGATTCATGATTCATAATTCATGATTCGATTCATGATTCATGATTCAATTCATGATTCATGATTCAAATTATGATTCATTTGATGATTCATGATTCAATTCATGATTCATGATTCAATTCATGATTCATGATTTATGATTCAATTCATGAATCATGATTCATGATTCATGATTCAATTCATGATTCATTTCATGATACATGATAAAATTCATGATTCATGATTTATGATTCAAATCATGATTCATGATTCATTATTTAATTTATGATTCATGATTCGATTCATGATTCATGATTGAATTCATGATTCATGATTCATGATTCAATTCATGATTCATGATTCGATTTATGATTCGTGATTCATGATTCATGATACAATTCATGATTCATGATTCAATTCATGATTCGATTCATGATTCATGATTCATGATTCATGATTCATTTCATGATTCATGATTCAATTCATGATTTATGATTCGATTCATGATTCATGATTCAATTCATGGTTCATGATTAAATGATTCAATTCATGATTCATGATTCGATTCATGATTCATGATTCATGATTCGATTTATGATTCATGATTTAATTCATGATTCATGATTAAATTCATGATTCATGATTCATGATTCAATTTATGATTCATGATTCATGATTCAATTCATGATTCATGATTCGATTCATGATTCATGATTCAATTCATGATTCATGATTTATGATTCAATTCATGATTCATGATTCAATTCATGATTCATGATTCAATTCATGATTCATGATTCAATTCATGATTCATGATTCATGATTTAATTCATGATTCATGATTCAATTCATGATTCATGATTCATGATTAGATTCATGATTCATGATTCAATTCATGATTCATGATTCAATTCATGATTCATGATTTGATTTATGATTCATGATTCAATTCATGATTCATGATTCATCATTTATGATTCGATTCATGATTCATGATTCAGGATTCATGATTCAATTCATGATTCATGATTCAATTCATGATTCATGATTCATGATTCATAAATCATGATTCGATTCATGATTCATGATTCATGATTAGATTCATGATTCATGATTCGATTCATGATTCATGATTCAATTCATGATTTATGATTTATGATTCAATTTATGATTCAATTCATGATTCATGATTCAATTCATGATTCATGATTCAATTCATGATTCATGATTCAATTCAACATTCATGATTCGATTCATGATTCATGATTCAATTCATGATTCATGATTAAATGATTCAATTCATGATTCATGATTCGATTCATGATTCATGATTCATGATTCATGATTCGTTTCATGATTCATGATTCATGATTCAATTCATGATTCATGATTCGATTTATGATTCATGATTCAATTCATGATTCATGATTCATCATTTATGATTCGATTCATGATTCATGATTCATGATTCATGATTCAATTCATGATTCATGATTCAATTCATGATTCATGATTCATGATTCAATTCATGATTCATGATTCGATTTATGATTCATGATTCAATTCATGATTCATGATTTATGATTCAATTCATGATTCATGATTCATGATTCAATTCATGATTCATGATTCATGATTCGATTCATGATTCTTGATTCAATTCATGATTCATGATTCGATTCATGATTCATGATTCGATTCATGATTCATGATTCGATTTATGATTCATGATTCGATTCATGATTCATGATTCGAATTATGATTCATGATTCATGATACAATTCATGATTCAATTTATGATTCATGATTCAATTCATGATTCATGATTTATGATTCAATTCATGATTCATGATTCAATTCATGATTCATGATTCGATTCATGATTCATGATTCATGATTCATGATTCAATTCATGATTCATGATTCATGATTCAATTCATGATTCATGATTCAATTCATGATTCATGATTCATGATTCATGATTCGATTCATGATTCATGATTCAATTCATGATTCATGATTCGATTCATGATTCATGATTCATAATTCATGATTCGATTCATGATTCATGATTCATGATTCAATTCATGATTCATGATTCAATTCATGATTCATGATTCGATTCATGATTCATGATTCAATTCATGATTAAATGATTCAATTCATGATTCATGATTCGATTCATGATTCATGATTCATGATTCGATTCATGATTCATGATTCATGATTCAATTCTTTAATCATGATTCGATTTATGATTAATGATTCAATTCATGATTCATGATTTATGATTCAATTCATGATTCAATTCATGATTCATGATTCATAATTTATGATTCGATTCATGATTCATGATTCAGGATTCATGATTCAATTTATGATTCATGATTCAATTCATGATTCATGATTCATGATTCAATTCATGATTCATGATTCATGATTCAATTCATGATTCATGATTCATAATTCGATTCATAAATCATGATTCAATTCATGATTCATGATACGATTCATGATTCATGATTCATAATTCATGATTCGATTCATGATTCATGATTCAATTCATGATTCATGATTCAAATTATGATTCATTTGATGATTCATGATTCAATTCATGATTCATGATTCGATTCATGATTCATGATTCGATTCATGATTCATGATTCATGATACAATTCATGATTCATGATTCAATTTATGATTCATGATTCAATTCATGATTCATGATTTATGATTCAATTCATGATTCATGATTCAATTCATGATTCATGATTCGATTCATGATTCATGATTCATGATTCATGATTCAATTCATGATTCATGATTCATGATTCAATTCATGATTCATGATTCAATTCATGATTCATGATTCATGATTCGATTCATGATTCATGATTCAATTCATGATTCATGATTCGATTCATGATTCATGATTCATAATTCATGATTCGATTCATGATTCATGATTCATGATTCAATTCATGATTCATGATTCAATTCATGATTCATGATTCGATTCATGATTCATGATTCAATTCATGATTAAATGATTCAATTCATGATTCATGATTCGATTCATGATTCATGATTCATGATTCGATTCATGATTCATGATTCATGATTCAATTCATTAATCATGATTCGATTTATGATTAATGATTTAATTCATGATTCATGATTTATGATTCAATTCATGATTCAATTCATGATTCATGATTCATAATTTATGATTCAATTCATGATTCAATTTATGATTCATGATTCAATTCATGATTCATGATTCATGATTCAATTCATGATTCATGATTCATGATTCAATTCATGATTCATGATTCATAATTCGATTCATAAATCATGATTCAATTCATGATTCATGATACGATTCATGATTCATGATTCATAATTCATGATTCGATTCATGATTCATGATTCAATTCATGATTCATGATTCAAATTATGATTCATTTGATGATTCATGATTCAATTCATGATTCATGATTCAATTCATGATTCATGATTTATGATTCAATTCATGAATCATGATTCATGATTCATGATTCAATTCATGATTCATTTCATGATACATGATAAAATTCATGATTCATGATTTATGATTCAAATCATGATTCATGATTCATTATTTAATTTATGATTCATGATTCGATTCATGATTCATGATTGAATTCATGATTCATGATTCATGATTCAATTCATGATTCATGATTCGATTTATGATTCGTGATTCATGATTCATGATACAATTCATGATTCATGATTCAATTCATGATTCGATTCATGATTCATGATTCATGATTCATGATTCATTTCATGATTCATGATTCAATTCATGATTTATGATTCGATTCATGATTCATGATTCAATTCATGGTTCATGATTAAATGATTCAATTCATGATTCATGATTCGATTCATGATTCATGATTCATGATTCGATTTATGATTCATGATTTAATTCATGATTCATGATTAAATTCATGATTCATGATTCATGATTCAATTTATGATTCATGATTCATGATTCAATTCATGATTCATGATTCGATTCATGATTCATGATTCAATTCATGATTCATGATTTATGATTCAATTCATGATTCATGATTCAATTCATGATTCATGATTCAATTCATGATTCATGATTCAATTCATGATTCATGATTCATGATTTAATTCATGATTCATGATTCAATTCATGATTCATGATTCATGATTAGATTCATGATTCATGATTCAATTCATGATTCATGATTCAATTCATGATTCATGATTTGATTTATGATTCATGATTCAATTCATGATTCATGATTCATCATTTATGATTCGATTCATGATTCATGATTCAGGATTCATGATTCAATTCATGATTCATGATTCAATTCATGATTCATGATTCATGATTCATAAATCATGATTCGATTCATGATTCATGATTCATGATTAGATTCATGATTCATGATTCGATTCATGATTCATGATTCAATTCATGATTTATGATTTATGATTCAATTTATGATTCAATTCATGATTCATGATTCAATTCATGATTCATGATTCAATTCATGATTCATGATTCAATTCAACATTCATGATTCGATTCATGATTCATGATTCAATTCATGATTCATGATTAAATGATTCAATTCATGATTCATGATTCGATTCATGATTCATGATTCATGATTCATGATTCGTTTCATGATTCATGATTCATGATTCAATTCATGATTCATGATTCGATTTATGATTCATGATTCAATTCATGATTCATGATTCATCATTTATGATTCGATTCATGATTCAATTCATGATTCATGATTCAATTCATGATTCATGATTCATGATTCATAAATCATGATTCGATTCATGATTCATGATTCATGATTAGATTCATGATTCATGATTTGATTCATGATTCATGATTCAATTCATGATTTATGATTATGATTCAATATATGATTCAATTCATGATTCATGATTCAATTCATGATTCATGATTCAATTCATGATTCATGATTCATGATTCAATTCATGATTCATGATTCATAATTCGATTCATAAATCATGATTCAATTCATGATTCATGATACGATTCATGATTCATGATTCATAATTCATGATTCGATTCATGATTCATGATTCAATTCATGATTCATGATTCAAATTATGATTCATTTGATGATTCATGATTCAATTCATGATTCATGATTCAATTCATGATTCATGATTTATGATTCAATTCATGAATCATGATTCATGATTCAATTCATGATTCATTTCATGATACATGATAAAATTCATGATTCATGATTTATGATTCAAATCATGATTCATGATTCATTATTTAATTTATGATTCATGATTCGATTCATGATTCATGATTGAATTCATGATTCATGATTCATGATTCAATTCATGATTCATGATTCGATTTATGATTCATGATTCATGATTCATGATACAATTCATGATTCATGATTCAATTCATGATTCGATTCATGATTCATGATTCATGATTCATGATTCATTTCATGATTCATGATTCAATTCATGATTTATGATTCGATTCATGATTCATGATTCAATTCATGGTTCATGATTAAATGATTCAATTCATGATTCATGATTCGATTCATGATTCATGATTCATGATTCGATTTATGATTCATGATTCAATTCATGATTCATGATTAAATTCATGATTCATGATTCAATTTATGATTCATGATTCATGATTCAATTCATGATTCATGATTCGATTCATGATTCATGATTCAATTCATGATTCATGATTTATGATTCAATTCATGATTCATGATTCAATTCATGATTCATGATTCAATTCATGATTCATGATTCAATTCATGATTCATGATTCATGATTTAATTCATGATTCATGATTCAATTCATGATTCATGATTCATGATTAGATTCATGATTCATGATTCAATTCATGATTCATGATTCAATTCATGATTCATGATTTGATTTATGATTCATGATTCAATTCATGATTCATGATTCATCATTTATGATTCGATTCATGATTCATGATTCAGGATTCATGATTCAATTCATGATTCATGATTCAATTCATGATTCATGATTCATGATTCATAAATCATGATTCGATTCATGATTCATGATTCATGATTAGATTCATGATTCATGATTCGATTCATGATTCATGATTCAATTCATGATTTATGATTTATGATTCAATTTATGATTCAATTCATGATTCATGATTCAATTCATGATTCAATTCATGATTCATGATTCAATTCAACATTCATGATTCGATTCATGATTCATGATTCAATTCATGATTCATGATTCAATTCATGATTCATGATTAAATGATTCAATTCATGATTCATGATTCGATTCATGATTCATGATTCATGATTCGTTTCATGATTCATGATTCATGATTCAATTCATGATTCATGATTCGATTTATGATTCATGATTCAATTCATGATTCATGATTCATCATTTATGATTCGATTCATGATTCATGATTCATGATTCAATTCATGATTCATGATTCAATTCATGATTCATGATTCATGATTCATAAATCATGATTCGATCATGATTCATGATTCATGATTAGATTCATGATTCATGATTTGATTCATGATTCATGATTCAATTCATGATTTATGATTTATGATTCAATTTATGATTCAATTCATGATTCATGATTCAATTCATGATTCATGATTCAATTCATGATTCATGATTCAATTCAAGATTCATGATTCGATTCATGATTCATGATTCAATTCATGATTCATGATTCAATTCATGATTCATGATTAAATGATTCAATTCATGATTCATGATTCGATTCATGATTCATGATTCATGATTCGTTTCATGATTCATGATTCATGATTCAATTCATGATTCATGATTCGATTCATGATTCATGATTCATGATTCAATTCATGATTCATGATTCGATTTATGATTCATGATTCAATTCATGATTCATGATTTATGATTCAATTCATGATTCATGATTCATGATTCAATTCATGATTCATGATTCATGATTCGATCATGATTCTTGATTCAATTCATGATTCATGATTCGATTCATGATTCATGATTCGATTCATGATTCATGATTCATGATTCAATTCATGATTCATGATTCGATTTATGATTCATGATTCGATTCATGATTCATGATTCTGATTCATGATTCATGATTCATGATTCAATTCATGATTCATGATTCGATTATGATTCATGATTCAATTCATGATTCATGATTCGATTCATGATTCATGATTTATGATTCAATTCATGATTCATGAATAAATGATTAAATTCATGATTCATGATTCGATTCATGATTCATGATTCAATTCATGATTCATGATTTATGATTCAATTCATGATTCATGATTCAATTCATGATTCATGATTCAATTCATGATTCATGATTCATGATTTAATTCATGATTCATGATTCAATTCATGATTCATGATTTATGATTAGATTCATGATTCATGATTCAATTCATGATTCATGATTCAATTCATGATTCATGATTCAATTCATGATTCATGATTTGATTTATGATTCATGATTCAATTCATGATTCATGATTCATCATTTATGATTCGATTCATGATTCATGATTCAGGATTCATGATTCAATTCATGATTCATGATTCAATTCATGATTCATGATTCATGATTCATAAATCATGATTCGATTCATGATTCATGATTCATGATTAGATTCATGATTCATGATTCGATTCATGATTCATGATTCAATTCATGATTTATGATTCAATTTATGATTCAATTCATGATTCATGATTCAATTCATGATTCATGATTCAATTCATGATTCATGATTCAATTCAACATTCATGATTCGATTCATGATTCATGATTCAATTCATGATTCATGATTAAATGATTCAATTCATGATTCATGATTCGATCATGATTCATGATTCATGATTCGTTTCATGATTGATGATTCATGATTCAATTCATGATTCATGATTCGATTTATGATTCATGATTCAATTCATGATTCATGATTCATCATTTATGATTCGATTCATGATTCATGATTCATGATTCATGATTCAATTCATGATTCATGATTCAATTCATGATTCATTATTCATGATTCAATTCATGATTAATGATTCAATTCATGATTCATGATTCATGATTTAATTCATGATTCATGATTCAATTCATGATTCATGATTCATGATTAGATTCATGATTCATGATTCAATTCATGATTCATGATTCAATTCATGATTCATGATTTGATTTATGATTCATGATTCAATTCATGATTCATGATTCATCATTTATGATTCGATTCATGATTCATGATTCAGGATTCATGATTCAATTCATGATTCATGATTCAATTCATGATTCATGATTCATGATTCATAAATCATGATTCGATTCATGATTCATGATTCATGATTAGATTCATGATTCATGATTCGATTCATGATTCATGATTCAATTCATGATTTATGATTTATGATTCAATTTATGATTCAATTCATGATTCATGATTCAATTCATGATTCATGATTCAATTCATGATTCATGATTCAATTCACATTCATGATTCGATTCATGATTCATGATTCAATTCATGATTCATGATTAAATGATTCAATTCATGATTCATGATTCGATTCATGATTCATGATTCATGATTCGTTTCATGATTGATGATTCATGATTCAATTCATGATTCATGATTCGATTTATGATTCATGATTCAATTCATGATTCATGATTCATCATTTATGATTCGATTCATGATTCATGATTCATGATTCATGATTCAATTCATGATTCATGATTCAATTCATGATTCATGATTCATGATTCATAATCATGATTCGATTCATGATTCATGATTCATGATTAGATTCATGATTCATGATTTGATTCATGATTCATGATTCATTCATGATTTATGATTCAATTATGATTCAATTCATGATTCATGATTCAATTCATGATTCATGATTCAATTCATGATTCATGATTCATGATTCAATTCATGATTCATGATTCATAATTCGATTCATAAATCATGATTCAATTCATGATTCATGATACGATTCATGATTCATGATTCATAATCATGATTCGATTCATGATTCATGATTCAATTCATGATTCATGATTCAAATTATGATTCATTTGATGATTCATGATTCAATTCATGATTCATGATTCAATTCATGATTCATGATTTATGATTCAATTCATGAATCATGATTCATGATTCATGATTCAATTCATGATTCATTTCATGATACATGATAAAATTCATGATTCATGATTTATGATTCAAATCATGATTCATGATTCATTATTTAATTTATGATTCATGATTCGATTCATGATTCATGATTGAATTCATGATTCATGATTCATGATTCAATTCATGATTCATGATTCGATTTATGATTCATGATTCATGATTCATGATACAATTCATGATTCATGATTCAATTCATGATTCGATTCATGATTCATGATTCATGATTCATGATTCATTTCATGATTCATGATTCAATTCATGATTTATGATTCGATTCATGATTAATGATTCAATTCATGGTTCATGATTAAATGATTCAATTCATGATTCATGATTCGATTCATGATTCATGATTCATGATTCGATTTATGATTCATGATTCAATTCATGATTCATGATTAAATTCATGATTCATGATTCAATTTATGATTCATGATTCAATTCATGATTCATGATTCGATTCATGATTCATGATTTATGATTCAATTCATGATTCATGATTCAATTCATGATTCATGATTCAATTCATGATTCATGATTCAATTCATGATTCATGATTCATGATTTAATTCATGATTCATGATTCAATTCATGATTCATGATTCATGATTAGATTCATGATTCATGATTCAATTCATGATTCATGATTCAATTCATGATTCATGATTTGATTTATGATTCATGATTCAATTCATGATTCATGATTCATCATTTATGATTCGATTCATGATTCATGATTCAGGATTCATGATTCAATTCATGATTCATGATTCAATTCATGATTCATGATTCATGATTCATAAATCATGATTCGATTCATGATTCATGATTCATGATTAGATTCATGATTCATGATTCGATTCATGATTCATGATTCAATTCATGATTTATGATTTATGATTCAATTTATGATTCAATTCATGATTCATGATTCAATTCATGATTCATGATTCAATTCAACATTCATGATTCGATTCATGATTCATGATTCAATTCATGATCATGATTAAATGATTCAATTCATGATTCATGATTCGATTCATGATTCATGATTCATGATTCGTTTCATGATTCATGATTCATGATTCAATCATGATTCATGATTCGATTTATGATTCATGATTCAATTCATGATTCATGATTCATCATTTATGATTCGATCATGATTCATGATTCATGATTCATGATTCAATTCATGATTCATGATTCAATTCATGATTCATGATTCATGATTCATAAATCATGATTCGATTCATGATTCATGATTCATGATTAGATTCATGATTCATGATTTGATTCATGATTCATGATTCAATTCAATCATGATTTATGATTTATGATTCAATTTATGATTCAATTCATGATTCATGATTCAATTCATGATTCATGATTCAATTCATGATTCATGATTCAATCAAGATTCATGATTCGATTCATGATTCATGATTCAATTCATGATTCATGATTAAATGATTCAATTCATGATTCATGATTCGATTCATGATTCATGATTCATGATTCGTTTCATGATTCATGATTCATGATTCAATTCATGATTCATGATTCGATTCATGATTCATGATTCATGATTCAATTCATGATTCATGATTCGATTTATGATTCATGATTCAGTTCATGATTCATGATTTATGATTCAATTCATGATTCATGATTCATGATTCAATTCATGATTCATGATTCATGATTCGATTCATGATTCTTGATTCAATTCATGATTCATGATTCGATTCATGATTCATGATTCGATTCATGATTCATGATTCATGATTCAATTCATGATTCATGATTCGATTTATGATTCATGATTCGATTCATGATCATGATTCGATTCATGATTCATGATTCATGATTCAATTCATGATTCGATTTATGATTCATGATTCAATTCATGATTCATGATTCGATTCATGATTCATGATTTATGATTCAATTCATGATTCATGAATAAATGATTCAATTCATGATTCATGATTCGATTCATGATTCATGATTCATGATTCGATTCATGATTCATGATTCATGATTCATGATTCAATTCATGATTCATGATTCGATTTATGATTCATGATTCAATTCATGATTCATGATTTATGATTCAAATTATGATTCAATTCATGATTCATGATTCATAATTTATGATTCGATTCATGATTCATGATTCAGGATTCATGATTCAATTCAATGATTCATGATTCAATTCATGATTCATGATTCATGATTCATAAATCATGATTCGATTCATGATTAATGATTCATGATTAGATTCATGATTCATGATTCGATTCATGATTCATGATTCAATTCATGATTTATGATTTATGATTCAATTTATGATTCAATTCATGATTCATGATTCATAATTTATGATTCGATTCATGATTCATGATTCAGGATTCATGATTCAATTCATGATTCATGATTCAATTCATGATTCATGATTCATGATTCATAAATCATGATTCGATTCATGATTAATGATTCATGATTAGATTCATGATTCATGATTCGATTCATGATTCATGATTCAATTCATGATTTATGATTTATGATTCAATTTATGATTCAATTCATGATTCATGATTCAATTCATGATTCATGATTCATGATTTGATTCATGATTCATGATTCAATTCATGATTCATGATTCATGATTCAATTCATGATTCATGATTTGATTCATGATTCATGATTCAATTCATGATTCATGATTTATGATTCAATTCATGATTCATGAATAAATGATTCATCATGATTCATGATTCGATTCATGATTCATGATTCGATTCATGATTCATGATTCATGATTCAATTCATGATTCATGATTCGATTTATGATTCATGTATTCAATTCATGATTCATGATTTATGATTCAAATTATGATTCAATTCATGATTCATGATTCATAATTTATGATTCGATTCATGATTCATGATTCAGGATTCATGATTCAATTCATGATTCATGATTCAATTCATGATTCATGATTCATGATTCATAAATCATGATTCGATTCATGATTAATGATTCATGATTAGATTCATGATTCATGATTCGATTCATATATTCATGATTCATGATCAATTCATGATTTATGATTTATGAATCAATTTATGATTCAATTCATGATTCATGATTCATAATTTATGATTCGATTCATGATTCATGATTCAGGATTCATGATTCAATTCATGATTCATGATTCAATTCATGATTCATGATTCATGATTCATAAATCATGATTCGATTCATGATTAATGATTCATGATTAGATTCATGATTCATGATTCGATCATGATTCATGATTCAATTCATGATTTATGATTATGATTCAATTTATGATTCAATTCATGATTCATGATTCAATTCATGATTCATGATTCATGATTTGATTCATGATTCATGAATCAATTCATGATTCATGATTCATGATTCAATTCATGATTCATGATTCGATTCATGATTCATGATTCAATTCATGATTCACGATTCATGATTCAATTCATGATTCATGATTCAATTCATGATTCATGATTTGATTTATGATTCATGATTCAATTCATGATTCATGATTCATCATTTATGATTCGATCATGATTCATGATTCAGGATTCATGATTCAATTCATGATTCATGATTCAATTCATGATTCATGATTCATGATTCATAAATCATGATTCGATTCATGATTCATGATTCATGATTAGATTCATGATTCATGATTCGATTCATGATTCATGATTCAATTCATGATTTATGATTTATGATTCAATTATGATTCAATTCATGATTCATGATTCAATTCATGATTCATGATTCAATTCATGATTCATGATTCAATTCAAGAATTCATGATTCGATTCATGATTCATGATTCAATTCATGATTCATGATTAAATGATTCAATTCATGATTCATGATTCGATTCATGATTCATGATTTATTATTCGTTTCATGATTCATTATTCATGATTCAATTCATGATTCATGATTCGATTATGATTCATGATTCAATTCATGATTCATGATTCATGATTCGATTCATGATTCATGATTCATGATTCAATTCATGATTCATGATTCGATTTATGATTCATGATTCGATTCATGATTCATGATTCGATTCATGATTCATGATTCATGATTCAATTCATGATTCATGATTCGATTTATGATTCATGATTCAATTCATGATTCATGATTCGATTCATGATTCATGATTTATGATTCAATTCATGATTCATGAATAAATGATTCAATTCATGATTCATGATTCGATTCATGATTCATGATTCATGATTCGATTCATGATTCATGATTCATGATTCATGATTCAATTCATGATTCATGATTCGATTTATGATTCATGATTCAATTCATGATTCATGATTTATGATTCAAATTATGATTCAATTCATGATTCATGATTCATAATTTATGATTCGATTCATGATTCATGATTCAGGATTCATGATTCAATTCATGATTCATGATTCAATTCATGATTCATGATTCATGATTCATAAATCATGATTCGATTCATGATTAATGATTCATGATTAGATTCATGATTCATGATTCGATTCATGATTCATTATTCAATTCATGATTTATGATTTATGATTCAATTTATGATTCAATTCATGATTCATGATTCAATCATGATTCATGATTCAATTCAAGATTCATGATTCGATTCATGATTCATGATTCAATTCATGATTCATGATTAAATGATTCAATTCATGATTCATGATTCGATTCATGATTCATGATTTATGATTCGTTTCATGATTCATTATTCATGATTCAATTCATGATTCATGATTCCGATTTATGATTCATGATTCAATTCATGATTCATGATTCATGATTCGATTCACTGATTCATGATTCATGATTCAATTCATGATTCATGATTCGATTTATGATTCATGATTCAATTCATGATTCATGATTTATGATTCAATTCATGATTCATGATTCATGATTCAATTCATGATTCATGATTCATGATTCGATTCATGATTCTTGATTCAATTCATGATTCATGATTCGATTCATGATTCATGATTCGATCATGATTCATGATTCATGATTCAATTCATGATTCACTGATTCGATTTATGATTCATGATTCGATTCATGATTCATGATTCGATTCATGATTCATGATTCATGATTCAATTCATGATTCATGATTCGATTTATGATTCATGATTCAATTCATGATTCATGATTTATGATTCAATTCATGATTCATGATTCAATTCATTATTCATGATTCATGATTCAATTCATGATTCATGATTCAATTCATGATTCATGATTCATGATTCGATTCATGATTCATGATTCAATTCATGATTCATGATTCGATTCTTGATTCATGATTCAATTCATGATTCATGATTCGA
>NW_027446091.1:0-88811 GCF_038048845.1 Mixophyes fleayi | reverse complement strand
TATGATTCAAATTATGAATCATGATTCATTATTCGATTCATGATTCATGATTCGATCATGATTCTTGATTCATGATTCGATTCATGATTCATGATTCATGATTCAATTCATGATTCATGATTCATGATTCATGATTCATGATTCATGATTCATGATTCAATTCATGATTCATGATTAATGATTCAATTCATAATTCATGATTCATGATTCATGATTCAATTCATGATTCATGATTCATGATTCGATTCATAATTCATGATTCATGATTCGATTTAAGATTCATAATTCATGATTCATGATTCATGATTCATGATTCAATTCATGATTCATGATTCATGATTAAATTCATGATTCATGATTCATGATTCAATTCATGATTCAATTCATGATTCATGATTCGATTCATGATTCATGATTCATGATTCAATTCATGATTCATGATTCATGATTCATGATTCAATTCATGATTCATGATTCGATTCATGATTCATGATTCATGATTCAATTCATGATTCATGATTCATGATTCATGATTCATGATTCATGATTCATGATTCAATTCATGATTCATGATTCAATTCATGATTCATTCAAGATTCATGATTCATGATTCAATTCATGATTCATGATTCATGATTCATGATTCATTCATGATTCATGATTCATGATTCATGATTCAATTCATGATTCATGATTCATGATTCAATTCATGATTCATTATTCATGATTCATGATTCATGATTCAATTCATGATTCATGATTCATGATATTCATGTCATGATTCATGATTCATGATTCATGATTCAATTCATGATTCATGATTCATGATTTCATGATTCATGATTCATTATTCATGATTCATGATTCATGATTTGATTCATGATTCTTGAGTCATGATTCATGATTCGATTCATGATTCATGATTCATTATTCAATTCATGATTCATGATTCAATTCATGATTCAAGATTCATGATTCGATTCATGATTCATGATACAATTCATGATTCATGATTCGATTCATGATTCAATTCATAATTCATGATTCATGATTCATGATTCAATTCATGATTCATTTCATGATTCATGATTCATTTCATGATTCATGATTCATTTTATGATTCATGATTCATGATTCATGATTCAATTCTTGATTCATGATTCATAATTCAATTCATGATTCAATTCAAGATTTATGACTCATGATTCAATTCATGATTCATGATTCATGATTCATGATTCAATTCATGATTCATGATTCAATTCTTTATTCATGATTCATGATTCATGATTCAATTCATGATTCATGATTCATGATTCAATTCATGATTCATGATTCATGATTCAATTCATGATTCATGATTCATGATTCATGATTCAATTCATGATTCATGATTCATGATTCAATTCATGATTCATGATTCATGATTCAATTCATGATTCAATTCATGAATCATGATTCATGATTCAATTCATGATTCACTTCATGATTCATGATTCATGGTTCAATTTATGATTCATGATTCATGATTCATGATTCAATTCATAATTCAATTTATGATTCAGGATTGAATTCATGATTCATGATTTATGATTCATGATTCATGATTCATGATTCATGATTCATGATTCAATTCATAATTCATGATTCATGATTCATGATTCAATTCATGATTCATCATTCGTAATTCATGATTCAATTCATGATTCAAGATTCATGATTCAATTCATGATTCATGATTTGATTCATGATTCATGATTCATTATTCAATTCATGATTCATGATTCATGATTCATGATTCAATTCATGATTCATGATTCATGATTCAATTCATGATTCAAGATTTATGATTCGATTCATGAATCATGATACAATTCATGATTCGATTCATGATTCAATTCATGATTCATGATTCGATTCATGATTCATGATTTATGATTCAATTCATGATTCATGATTCATGATTCAATTCATGATTCAATTCATGATTCATGATTCGATTCATGATTCATGATTTATGATTCAATTCATGATTCATGATTCATGATTCAATTCATGATTCAATTCATGATTCATGATTCGATTCATGATTCATGATTCATGATTCAATTCATGATTCATGATTCATGATTCATGATTCAATTCATGATTCATGATTCAATTCATGATTCATGATTCAAGATTCATGATTCATGATTCAATTCATGATTCATGATTCATGATTCAATTCATGATTCATGATTCATGATTCAATTCATGATTCATGATTCATGATTCATGATTCAATTCATGATTCATGATTCATGATTCAATTCATGATTCATTATTCATGATTCATGATTCATGATTTGATTCATGATTCTTGAGTCATGATTCATGATTCGATTCATGAATTATGATTCATTATTCAATTCATGATTCATGATTCATTTCATGATTCAAGATTCATGATTCGATTCATGATTCATGATACAATTCATGATTCATGATTCATGATTCGATTCATGATTCAATTCATGATTCATGATTCGATTCATGATTCATGATTCAATTCATGATTTATGATTCATAATTCAATTCATGATTCATGATTCAGTTCATGATTCAATTCATGATTCATGATTCATGATTCAATTTATGATTCATGATTCATGATTCATGATTCAAATCTTGATTCATGATTCATAATTCAATTCAAGATTCAATTCAAGATTCATGATTCATGATTCAATTTATGATTCATGATTCATGATTCGATTCATGATTCAATTCATGATTCATGATTCATTATTCAATTCATGATTCATGATTCATGATTCATGATTCAATTTATGATTCATGATTCATGATTCATGATTCAATTCATGATTCATGATTCATGATTCAATTCATGATTCAATTCATGATTCATGATTTAATTTATAATTCATGATTCAATTCATGATTCAATTCATGAATCATGATTCATGATTAAATTCATGATTCACTTCATGATTCATGATTTAATTCATGATTTATGATTCATGATTTAATTCATGATTCATGATTCATGATTCATGATTCAATTCATGATTCATGATTCAATTCATGATTCATGATTCATGATTCATGATTCAAATCTTGATTCATGATTCATAATTCAATTCAAGATTCAATTCAAGATTCATGATTCATGATTCAATTTATGATTCATGATTCATGATTCGATTCATGATTCAATTCATGATTCATGATTCAATTCATGATTCATGATTCATGATTCATGATTCAATTTATGATTCATGATTCATGATTCATGATTCATGATTCAATTCATGATTCATGATTCATGATTCAATTCATGATTCAAGATTCATGATTCGATTCATGATTCAATTCATGAATCATGATTCATGATTCAATTCATGATTCACTTCATGATTCATGATTCATGGTTCAATTTATGATTCATGATTCATGATTCATGATTCAATTCATAATTCAATTTATGATTCAGGATTGAATTCATGATTCATGATTTATGATTCATGATTCATGATTCATGATTCATGATTCAATTCATAATTCATGATTCATGATTCATGATTCAATTCATGATTCATCATTCGTAATTCATGATTCAATTCATGATTCAAGATTCATGATTCAATTCATGATTCATGATTTGATTCATGATTCATGATTCATTATTCAATTCATGATTCATGATTCATGATTCATGATTCAATTCATGATTCAAGATTTATGATTCGATTCATGAATCATGATACAATTCATGATTCAATTCATGATTCAATTCATGATTCATGATTCGATTCATGATTCATGATTTATGATTCAATTCATGATTCATGATTCATGATTCAATTCATGATTCAATTCATGATTCATGATTCGATTCATGATTCATGATTTATGATTCAATTCATGATTCATGATTCATGATTCAATTCATGATTCAATTCATGATTCATGATTCGATTCATGATTCATGATTCATGATTCAATTCATGATTCATGATTCATGATTCATGATTCAATTCATGATTCATGATTCAAGATTCATGATTCATGATTCAATTCATGATTCATGATTCATGATTCAATTCATGATTCATGATTCATGATTCAATTCATGATTCATGATTCATGATTCATGATTCAATTCATGATTCATGATTCATGATTCAATTCATGATTCATTATTCATGATTCATGATTCATGATTTGATTCATGATTCTTGAGTCATGATTCATGATTCGATTCATGAATTATGATTCATTATTCAATTCATGATTCATGATTCATTTCATGATTCAAGATTCATGATTCGATTCATGATTCATGATACAATTCATGATTCATGATTCATGATTCGATTCTTGATTCAATTCATGATTCATGATTCGATTCATGATTCATGATTCAATTCATGATTTATGATTCATAATTCAATTCATGATTCATGATTCAGTTCATGATTCAATTCATGATTCATGATTCATGATTCAATTTATGATTCATGATTCATGATTCATGATTCAAATCTTGATTCATGATTCATAATTCAATTCAAGATTCAATTCAAGATTCATGATTCATGATTCAATTTATGATTCATGATTCATGATTCGATTCATGATTCAATTCATGATTCATGATTCATTATTCAATTCATGATTCATGATTCATGATTCATGATTCAATTTATGATTCATGATTCATGATTCATGATTCAATTCATGATTCATGATTCATGATTCAATTCATGATTCAATTCATGATTCATGATTTAATTTATAATTCATGATTCAATTCATGATTCAATTCATGAATCATGATTCATGATTAAATTCATGATTCACTTCATGATTCATGATTCATGGTTCAATTTATGATTCATGATTCATGATTCATGATTCAATTCATCATTCAATTTATGATTCATGATTTAATTCATGATTTATGATTCATGATTTAATTCATGATTCATGATTCATGATTCAATTCATGATTCATGATTCAATTCATGATTCATGATTCATGATTCATGATTCAAATCTTGATTCATGATTCATAATTCAATTCAAGATTCAATTCAAGATTCATGATTCAATTTATGATTCATGATTCATGATTCGATTCATGATTCAATTCATGATTCATGATTCAATTCATGATTCATGATTCATGATTCATGATTCAATTTATGATTCATGATTCATGATTCATGATTCATGATTCAATTCATGATTCATGATTCATGATTCAATTCATGATTCAAGATTCATGATTCGATTCATGAATTATGATAGAATTCATGATTCATGATTCGATTCATGAATCATGATAGAATTCATGATTCATGATTCAATTCATGATTCATGATTCATGATTCGATTCATGATTCATGATTCAATTCATGATTCATGATTCAATTCATGTTTCATGATTCATGATTCAATTCATGATTCATGATTCATGATTCGATTCATGATTCATGATTCAATTCATGATTCATGATTTTCGATTCATGATTCATGATTCAATTCATGATTCATGATTCATGATTCAATTCATGATTCATGATTCATGATTCAATTCAAGATTCAATTCAAGATTCATGATTCATGATTCAATTCATGATTCATGATTCATGATTCATGATTCAAATCTTGATTCATGATTCATAATTCAATTCAAGATTCAATTCAAGATTCATGATTCATGATTCAATTTATGATTCATGATTCATGATTCGATTCATGATTCAATTCATGATTCATGATTCAATTCATGATTCATGATTCATGATTCATGATTCAATTTATGATTCATGATTCATGATTCATGATTCAAGATTCAATTCTTAATTCATGATTCATGATTAAATTCATGATTCAATTAAAGATTCATGATTCATGATTCAATTCATGATTCATGATTCATGATTCATGATTCAATTCATGATTCATGATTCAATTTATGATTCATGATTCATGATTCAATTCATGATTCATGATTCGATTCATGATTCAATTCATGATTCATGATTCAATTTATGATTCATGATTCATGATTCAATTCATGATTCATGATTCGATTCATGATTCAATTCATGATTCATGATTCAATTCATGATTCATGATTCATGATTCATGATTCAATTCATGATTAATGATTCATGATTCATGATTCAATTCATGATTCATGATTCATGATACAATTCATAATTCATGATTCATGATTCAATTCATGATTCATCATTCGATTCATGATTTTTTACTTATGATTCATGATTCGATTCATGATTCATGATTCATTATTTAATTCATGATTCATAATTCATGATTCGATTCATGATTCATGATTCAATTCATGATTCTTCATTCATGATTCATGATTCGATTCATGATTCCTGATTCATGATTCAATTCATGATTCATGATTCATGATTCAATTCATGATTCATGATTCATTATTCAATTCATGATTCATAATTCATGATTGAATTCATGATTCATGATTGAATTCATGATTCTTCATTCATGATTCATGATTCGATTCATGATTCATGATTCATGATTCAATTCATGATTAATGATTCATGATTCATGATTCATGATTCATGATTCAATTCATGATTCATGATTCATGAATCAATTCATGATTCATGATTCATGATACAATTCATAATTCATGATTCATGATTCATGATTCAATTCATGATTCATGATTCGATTCATAATTTTTTACTCATGATTCATGATTCGATTCATGATTTTTTACTCATGATTCATAATTCGATTCATGATTCATGATTCATTATTCAATTCATGATTCATGATTCATGATTCGATTCATGATTCATGATTCATGATTCGATTCATGATTCATGATTCATGATTCATGATTCGATTCATGATTCATGATTCATGATTCATGATTCAATTCATGATTCATGATTCATGATTCATGATTCAATTCATGATTCATGATTCATGATTCATGATTCAATTCATGATTCAAGATTCATGATTCGATTCATGAATCATGATAGAATTCATGATTCATGATTCATGATTCGATTCATGATTCAATTCATGTTTCATGATTCATGATTCATGATTCAATTCATGATTCATGATTCGATTCATGATTCATGATTCATGATTCATGATTCATTATTCAATTCATAATTCATGATTCATGATTCATGATTCAATTCATGATTCATGATTCATGATTCATGATTCATTATTCAATTCATAATTCATGATTCATGATTCATGATTCAATTCATGATTCATCATTCGATTCATGATTTTTTACTCATGATTTATGATTCGATTCATGATTCATGATTCAATTCATGATTCTTGATTCATGATTCATGATTCGATTCATGATTCATGATTCATGATTCAATTAATGATTCATGATTCATGATTCATGATTCAATTCATGATTCAAGATTCATGATTCAATTCATGATTCATGATTTGATTCATGATTTATGATTCATTATTCAATTCATGATTCATGATTCATGATTCATGATTCAATTCATGATTCAAGATTTATGATTCGATGCATGATTCATGATACAATTCATGATTCATGATTCATTATTCAATTCATGATTCAATTCATGATTCATGATTCGATTCATGATTCATAATTTATGATTCAATTCATGATTCATGATTCATGATTCAATTCATGATTCATGATTCATGATTCATGATTCAATTCATGATTCAAGATTCATGATTTGATTCATGAATCATGATAGAATTCATGATTCATGATTCATGTTTCGATTCATGATTCAATTCATGATTCATGATTCATGATTCAATTCATGATTCATGATTCATGATTCGATTCATGATTCATGATTCAATTCATGATTCATGATTTATGATTCAATTCATGATTCATGATTTATGATTCAATTCATGATTCATGATTTATGATTCAATTCATGATTCATGATTCATGATTCAATTTATGATTCATGATTCATGATTCATGATTTACGATTTATGATTAAATTCATGATTCATGATTCATGATTCAATTCATGATTCATGATTCACGATTCATGATTAATGATTCATGATTCGATTCATGATTCATGATTTATGATAAATGATTCAATTCATAATTTATGATTCATGATTCATGATTCAATTCATGATTAATGATTCATGATTCGATTCATGAATTATGATTTATGATAAATGATTCAATTCATAATTCGTGATTCATGATTCATGATTCAATTCATGATTCATGATTCGATTCATGATTCTTGACTCATGATTCTTGATTCGATTCATGATTCATGATTCATTATTCAATTCATGATTCGTGATTCATGATTCAATTCATGATTCAAGATTCATGATTCGATTCATGATTCATGATACAATTCATGATTCATGATTCGATTCATGATTCAATTCATGATTCATGATTCGATTCATAATTCATGATTCAATTCATGATTCATGATTCATGATTCATGATTCAATTCATGATTCAATTCATGATTCATGATTCATGATTCAATTTATGATTCATGATTCATGATTCCATTCATGATTCAATTCATGATTCATGATTCATGATTCAATTTATGATTCATAAATCATGATTCCTGATTCATGATTCAATTCTTAATTCATGATTCATAATTAAATTCATGATTCAATTAAAGATTCATGATTCATGATTCAATTCATGATTCATGATTCATGATTCATGATTCAATTCATGATTCATGATTCAATTTATGATTCATGATTCATGATTCAATTCATGATTCATGATTCGATTCATGATTCAATTCATGATTCATGATTCAATTTATGATTCATGATTCATGATTCAATTCATGATTCATGATTCGATTCATGATTCAATTCATGATTCATGATTCAATTCATGATTCATGATTCATGATTCATGATTCAATTCATGATTAATGATTCATGATTCATGATTCAATTCATGATTCATGATTCATGATACAATTCATAATTCATGATTCATGATTCAATTCATGATTCATCATTCGATTCATGATTTTTTACTCATGATTCATGATTCGATTCATGATTTTTTACTTATGATTCATGATTCGATTCATGATTCATGATTCATTATTTAATTCATGATTCATAATTCATGATTCGATTCATGATTCATGATTCAATTCATGATTCTTAATTCATGATTCATGATTCGATTCATGATTCCTGATTCATGATTCAATTCATGATTCATGATTCATGATTCATGATTCAATTCATGATTCAAGATTCATGATTTGATTCATGAATCATGATAGAATTCATGATTCATGATTCATGATTCGATTCATGATTCAATTCATGATTCATGATTCATGATTCAATTCATGATTCATGATTCATGATTCGATTCATGATTCATGATTCAATTCATGATTCATGATTTATGATTCAATTCATGATTCATGATTCATGATTCGATTCATGATTCATGATTCATGATTCTAGATTCATGATTCATGATTCAATTCATGATTCATGATTCATGATTCATGATTCAATTCATGATTCATGATTCATGATTCGATTAATGATTCATGATTGAATTCATGATTCATGATTCATGATTCGATTCATGATTCATGATTCATGATTCGATTTATGATTCATGATTCATGATTCATGATTCGATTCATGATTCAATTCATGATTCATGATTCATGATTCATGATTCACGATTCAATTCATGATTCATGATTCATGATTTAATTCATAATTCATGATTCATGATTCATGATTCAATTCATGATTCATGATTCATGATTCAATTTATGATTCATGATTCATGATTCATGATTCATGATTTATGATTAAATTAATGATTCATGATTCATGATTAAATTCATGATTCATGATTCATGATTCAATTCATGATTCATGATTTATGATTCATGAATAATGATTCATGATTCGATTCATGATTCATGATTCACGATAAATGATTCAATTCATAATTCATGATTCATGATTCATGATTCAATTCATGATTAATGATTCATGATTCGATTCATGATTCATGATTTATGATAAATGATTCAATTCATAATTCATGATTCATGATTCATGATTCAATTCATGATTCATGATTCGATTCATGATTCTTGACTCATGATTCTTGATTCGATTCATGATTTATGATTCATTATTCAATTCATGATTCGTGATTCATGATTCAATTCATGATTCAAGATTCATGATTCGATTCATGATTCATGATACAATTCACGATTCATGATTCGATTCATGATTCAATTCATGATTCATGATTCGATTTATAATTCATGATTCAATTCATGATTCATGATTCAATTCATGATTCATGATTCATGATTCAATTCATGATTCAATTCATGATTCATGATCCATGATTCAATTCATGATTCATGATTCCTGATTCCTTATTCATGATTCAATTCTTAATTCATGATTCATAATTCAATTCATGATTCAATTAAAGATTCATGATTCATGATTCAATTCATGATTCATGATTCAATTCATGATTCATGATTCAATTTATGATTCATGATTCATGATTCAATTCATGATTCATGATTCGATTCATGATTCAATTCATGATTCATGATTCAATTTATGATTCATGATTCATGATTCAATTCATGATTCATGATTCGATTCATGATTCAATTCACGATTCATGATTCATGATTCAATTCATGATTCATGATTCATGATTCATGATTCAATTCATGATTCATGATTCATGATTCAATTCATGATTCATGATTCAATTCATGATTCATGATTCAATTCATGATTCAATTCATGATTCATGATTTAATTTATAATTCATGATTCAATTCATAATTCAATTCATGAATCATGATTCATGATTCAATTCATGATTCACTTCATGATTCATGATTCATGGTTCAATTTATGATTCATGATTCATGATTCAATTCATGATTCATGATTCATGATTCAATTCATGATTCATGATTCATGATTCAATTCATGATTTAATTTATGATTCAGGATTTAATTCATGATTCATGATTCATGATTCAATTCATGATTCATGATTCATGATTCAATTCATGATTCATGATTCATGATTCAATTCATGATTCATGATTCATGATTCAATTCATGATCCATGATTCATGATTCATGATTCTTGATTTATGATTCAATTCATGATTCATGATTCATGATTCAATTCATGATTCATGATTCATGATTCAATTCATGATCCATGATTCATGATTCATGATTCTTGATTTATGATTCAATTCATGATTCATGATTCATGATTCAATTCATAATTCATGATTCATGATTCGATTTATGATTCATGATTCATGGTTCATGATTCATGATTCATGATTCAATTCATGATTCATGATTCATGATTCATGATTCAATTCATGATTCATGATTCGATTCATGATTCTTGACTCATGATTCATGATTCGATTAATGATTCATGATTCATTATTCAATTCATGATTCATGATTCAATTCATGATTCAAGATTCATGATTCTATTCATGACTCATGATTCAATTCATGATTAATGATTCATGATTCGATTTATGATTCATTATTCAATTCATGATTCATAATTCATAATTCAATTCATAATTCATGAATCATGATTCATGATTCGAATCATGATTCATGATTCATGATTCATGATTCATGATTCAATTCATGATTCATGATTTATGATTCAATTCATGATTCATGATTTATGATTCATGATTCATGATTCATGATTCATGATTCATGATTCAATTCATGATTCATGATTCATGATTCGATTCATGATTCATGATTCGATTCATGATTCTTGAATCATGATTCATGATTCAATTCATGATTCATGATTCATGATTCATGATTCAGTTCATGATTCATGATTCGATTCATGATTCAATTCATGATTCATGATTTGATTCATGATTCATGATTTATTATTCAATTCATTATTCATGATTCATGATTCAATTCATGATTCAAGATTCATGGATCGATTCATGATTCATGATTCAATTCATGATTCGATTCATGATTAAATTCATGATTCATGATTCGATTCATGGTTCATGATTCAATTCATGATTCATGATTCATGATTCAATTCATGATTCATGATTCATGATTCAATTCATGATTCAATTCATGATTCATGATTCATGATTCAATTTATGATTCATGATTCATGATTCATGATTCAATTCTTGATTCATGATTCATAATTCAATTCATGACTCAATTCAAGATTCATGATTCATGATTCAATTCATGATTCATGATTCATGATTCAATTCATGATTCATGATTCAATTTATGATTCATGATTCATGATTCAATTCATGATTCATGATTCGATTCATGATTCAATTCATGATTCATGATTCATGATTCAATTCATGATTCATGATTCGATTCATGATTCATGATTCATGATTCGATTTATGATTCATGATTCGATTCATGATTCATGATTCATGATTCATGATTCGATTCATGATTCATGATTCATGATTCATGATTCGATTCATGATTTATGATTCATGATTTATGATTCAATTCATTAATCATGATTCATGATTCAATTCATGATTCATGGTTCACGATTCATGATTCGATTTATGATTCATGATTCATGATTCAATTCATGATTCATGATTCATGATTCGATTCATGATTTATGATTCGATTCATGATTCATGATTCATGATTCGATTTAAGATTCATAATTCATGATTCATGATTAATGATTCATGATTCGATTTAAGATTCATAATTCATCATTCATGATTTAATTCATGATTCATGATTCATGATTCATGATTCATGATTCATGATTCAATTCATGATTCATGATTCATGATTCGATTTAAGATTCATAATTCATGATTCATGATTAATGATTCATGATTCGATTCATGATTCATGATTCGATTCATGATTCATGATTCATGATTCATGATTCAATTCATGATTTATGATTCATGATTCATGATTCAATTCATGATTCATGATTCGATTTATGATTCATGATTCATGATTCATGATTCATGATTCATTATTCAATTAATGATTCTTGATTCATGATTCATTAATCGATTCATGATTCATGATTCATGATTCAATTAATGATTCATGATTCATGATTCATTATTCAATTCATGATTCATGATTTGATTCATGATTCATGATTCATTATTCAATTCATGATTCATGATTCATTATTCAATTCATGATTCATGATTCATGATTCAATTCATGATTCAAGATTTATGATTCGATTCATGATTCATGATACAATTCATGATTCATGATTCGATTCATGATTCAATTCATGATTCATGATTCGATTCATGATTCATGATTTATGATTCAATTCATGATTCATGATTCATGATTCAATTCATGATTCATGATTCATGATACAATTCATAATTCATGATTCATGATTCATGATTCAATTCATGATTCATCATTCGATTCATGATTTTTTACTCATGATTCATGATTCGATTCATGATTTTTTACTCATGATTCATGATTCGATTCATGATTCATTATTCATTATTCAATTCATGATTCATAATTCATGATTCGATTCATGATTCATGATTGAATTCATGATTCTTCATTCATGATTCATGATTCATGATTCAATTCATGATTAATGATTCATGATTCATGATTCATGATTCAATTCATGATTCATGATTCATGAATCAATTCATGATTCATTATTCATGATACAATTCATAATTCATGATTCATGATTCATGATTCAATTCATGATTCATGATTCGATTCATAATTTTTTACTCATGATTCATGATTCGATTCATGATTTTTTACTCATGATTCATGATTCGATTCATGATTCATGATTCATTATTCAATTCATGATTCATGATTCATGATTCGATTCATGATTCATGATTCATGATTCATGATTCGATTCATGATTCATGATTCATGATTCATGATTCATGATTCAATTCATGATTCATGATTCATGATTCATGATTCAATTCATGATTCATGATTCATGATTCATGATTCAATTCATGATTCAAGATTCATGATTCGATTCATGAATCATGATAGAATTCATGATTCATGATTCATGATTCGATTCATGATTCAATTCATGTTTCATGATTCAAAATTCAATTCATGATTCATGATTCATGATTCGATTCATGATTCATGATTCGATTCATGATTCATGATTCAATTCATGATTCATGATTCATGATTCAATTCATGATTCATGATTCGATTCATGATTCATGATTCATGATTCATGATTCATGATTCAATTCATGATTCATGATTCATGATTCATGATTCATTATTCAATTCATAATTCATGATTCATGATTCAATTCATGATTCATCATTCGATTCATGATTTTTTACTCATGATTCATGATTCGATTCATGATTAATGATTCAATTCATGATTCTTGATTCATGATTCATGATTCGATTCATGATTCATGATTCAATTAATGATTCATGATTCATGATTCATGATTCAATTCATGATTCAAGATTCATGATTCAATTCATGATTCATGATTTGATTCATGATTTATGATTCATTATTCAATTCATGATTCATGATTCATGATTCATGATTCAATTCATGATTCAAGATTTATGATTCGATGCATGATTCATGATACAATTCATGATTCATGATGCATTATTCGATTCATGATTCAATTCATGATTCATGATTCGATTCATGATTCATGATTTATGATTCAATTCATGATTCATGATTCATGATTCAATTCATGATTCATGATTCATGATACAATTCATAATTCATGATTCATGATTCATGATTCAATTCATGATTTATCATTCGATTCATGATTTTTTACTCATGATTCATGATTTGATTCATGATTTTTTACTCATGATTCATGATTCGATTCATGATTCATGATTCATTATTGAATTCATGATTCATAATTCATGATTCGATTCATGATTCATGATTCAATTCATGAGTCTTCATTCATGATTCAATTCATGATTCATGATTCATGATTCATGATTCAATTCATGATTCAAGATTCATGATTTGATTCATGAATCATGATAGAATTCATGAATTATGAATCATGAATTCAATAATGAATTCGATTCATGATTCAATTCATGATTCATGATTCATGATTCAATTCATGATTCATGATTCATGATTCGATTCATGATTCATGATTCAATTCATGATTCATGATTTATGATTCAATTCATGATTCATGATTCATGATTCAATTCATGATTCATGATTTATGATTCAATTCATGATTCATGATTCATGATTCAATTTATGATTCATGATTCATGATTCATGATTCACGATTTATGATTAAATTCATGATTCATGATTCATGATTCATGATTCATGATTCAATTCATGATTCATGATTCACGATTCATGATTCATGATTTATGATAAATGATTCAATTCATAATTCATAAATCATGATTCATGATTCAATTCATGATTAATGATTCATGATTCGATTCATGATTCATGATTTATGATAAATGATTCAATTCATAATTCATAAATCATGATTCATGATTCAATTCATGATTCGTGATTCATGATTCAATTCATGATTCAAGATTCATGATTCGATTCATGATTCATGATACAATTCATGATTCATGATTCGATTCATGATTCAATTCATGATTCATGATTCGATTCATAATTCATGATTCAATTCATGATTCATGATTCAATTCATGGTTCATGATTCATGATTCAATTCATGATTCAATTCATGATTCATGATTCATGATTCAATTTATGATTCATGATTCATGATTTAATTCATGATTCAATTCATGATTCATGATTCATGATTCAATTTATGATTCATAAATCATGATTCCTGATTCATGATTCAATTCTTAATTCATGATTCATAATTCAATTCATGATTCAATTAAAGATTCATGATTCATGATTCAATTCATGATTCATGATTCATGATTCATGATTCAATTCATGATTCATGATTCAATTTATGATTCATGATTCAATTCATGATTCATGATTCGATTCATGATTCAATTCATGATTCATGATTCAATTTATGATTCATGATTCATGATTCAATTCATGATTCATGATTCGATTCATGATTCAATTCATGATTCATGATTCAATTCATGATTCTTGATTCATGATTCAATTCATGATTCATGATTCATGATTCATGATTCAATTCATGATTCATGATTCATGATACAATTCATAATTCATGATTCATGATTCAATTCATGATTCATCATTCGATTCATGATTTTTTACTCATGATTCATGATTCGATTCATGATTTTTTACTCATGATTCATGATTCGATTCATGATTCATGATTCATTATTTAATTCATGATTCATAATTCATGATTCGATTCATGATTCATGATTCAATTCATGATTCCTGATTCATGATTCATGATTCATGATTCATGATTCATGATTCATGATTCATGATTCAATTCATGATTCAAGATTCATGATTTGATTCATGAATCATGATAGAATTCATGATTCATGATTCATGATTCGATTCATGATTCAATTCATGATTCATGATTCATGATTCAATTCATGATTCATGATTCATGATTCGATTCATGATTCATGATTCAATTCATGATTCATGATTTATGATTCAATTCATGATTCATGATTCATGATTCATGATTCATGATTCGATTCATGATTCATGATTCATGATTCTAGATTCATGATTCATGATTCAATTCATGATTCATGATTCATGATTCATGATTCAATTCATGATTCATGATTCATGATTTGATTAATGATTCATGATTGAATTCATGATTCATGATTCATGATTCGATTCATGATTCGATTTATGATTCATGATTCATGATTCATGATTCGATTCATGATTCAATTCATGATTCATGATTCATGATTCAATTCATGATTCAATTCATGATTCATGATTCATGATTCATCATTCACGATTCAATTCATGATTCATGATTCATGATTTAATTCATAATTCATGATTCATGATTCATGTTTCAATTCATGATTCATGATTCATGATTCAATTTATGATTCATGATTCATGATTCATGATTTATGATTAAATTCATGATTCATGATTCATGATTCAATTCATGATTCATGATTTATGATTCATGATTAATGATTCATGATTCGATTCATGTTTCATGATTCACGATAAATGATTCAATTCATAATTCATGATTCATGATTCAATTCATGATTAATGATTCATGATTCGATTCATGATTCATGATTCACGATAAATGATTCAATTCATAATTCATGATTCATGATTCATGATTCAATTCATGATTAATGATTCATGATTCGATTCATGATTCATGATTTATGATAAATGATTCAATTCATAATTCATGATTCATGATTCATGATTCAATTCATGATTCATGATTCGATTCTTGATTCTTGACTCATGATTCTTGATTCGATTCATGATTCATGATTCATTATTCAATTCATGATTCGTGATTCATGATTCAATTCATGATTCAAGATTCATGATTCGATTCATGATTCATGATACAATTCATGATTCATGATTCGATTCATGATTCAATTCATGATTCATGATTCGATTCATAATTCATGATTCAATTCATGATTCATGATTCAATTCATGATTCATGATTCAATTCATGATTCAATTCATGATTCATGATTCATGATTGAATTCATGATTCATGATTCCTGATTCCTTATTCATGATTCAATTCTTAATTCATGATTCATAATTCAATTCATGATTCAATTAAAGATTCATGATTCATGATTCAATTCATGATTCATGATTCATGATTCATGATTCAATTCATGATTCATGATTCAATTTATGATTCATGATTCATGATTCAATTCATGATTCATGATTCGATTCATGATTCAATTCATGATTCATGATTCAATTTATGATTCATGATTCATGATTCAATTCATGATTCATGATTCGATTCATGATTCAATTCATAATTCATGATTCATGATTCAATTCATGATTCATGATTCATGATTCATGATTCAATTCATGATTCATGATTCATGATTCAATTCATGATTCATGATTCATGATTCAATTCATGATTCATGATTCAATTCATGATTCAATTCATGATTCATGATTTAATTTATAATTCATGATTCAATTCATAATTCAATTCATGAATCATGATTCATGATTCAATTCATGATTCACTTCATGATTCATGATTCATGATTCAATTCATGATTCATGATTCATGATTCAATTCACGATTCATGATTCATGATTCAATTCATGATCCATGATTCATGATTCATGATTTATGATTCAATTCATGATTCATGATTCATGATTCAATTCATGATTCATGATTCATGATTCAATTCATGATCCATGATTCATGATTCTTGATTCTTGATTTATGATTCAATTCATGATTCATGATTCATGATTCAATTCATGATTCATGATTCATGATTCGATTTATGATTCATGATTCATGGTTCATGATTCATGATTCATCATTCGATTCATGATTCTTGACTCATGATTCATGATTCAATTCATGATTCATGATTCAATTCATGATTCATGATTCGATTCATGATTCTTGACTCATGATTCATGATTCGATTAATGATTCATGATTCATTATTCAATTCATGATTCATGATTCAATTCATGATTCAAGATTCATGATTCGATTCATGATTCATGATTCAATTCATGATTAATGATTCATGATTCGATTTATGATTCATTATTCAATTCATGATTCATAATTCATAATTCAATTCATAATTCATGATTCATGATTCATGATTCATGATTCATGATTCAATTCATGATTCATGATTTATGATTCAATTCATGATTCATGATTTATGATTCATGATTCATGATTCATGTTTCATGATTCATGATTCAATTCATGATTCATGATTCATGATTCAATTCATGATTCATGATTCGATTCATGATTCTTGAATCATGATTCATGATTCAATTCATGATTCATGATTCATGATTCAATTCATGATTCATGATTCGATTCATGATTCAATTCATGATTCATGATTTGATTCATGATTCATGATTTATTATTCAATTCATGATTCATGATTCATGATTCAATTCATGATTCAAAATTCATGGATCAATTCATGATTCATGATTCAATTCATGATTCGATTCATGATTAAATTCATGATTCATGATTCGATTCATGGTTCATGATTCAATTCATGATTCATGATTCATGATTCAATTCATGATTCATGATTCAATTCATGATTCATGATTCATGATTCAATTTATGATTCATGATTCATGATTCATGATTCAATTCTTGATTCATGATTCATAATTCAATTCATGATTCAATTCAAGATTCATGATTCATGATTCAATTCATGATTCATGATTCAATTTATGATTCATGATTCATGATTCAATTCATGATTCATGATTCGATTCATGATTCAATTCATGATTCATGATTCATGATTCAATTCATGATTCATGATTCGATTCATGATTCATGATTCATGATTCGATTTATGATTCATGATTCGATTCATGATTCATGATTCATGATTCAATTCATGATTCATGATTCATGATTCATGATTCGTGATTCATGATTCGATTCATGATTCATGATTCATGATTCATGATTCGATTCATGATTTATGATTCATGATTTATGATTCAATTCATGATTCATGATTCATGATTCAATTCATGATTCATGGTTCACGATTCATGATTCGATTTATGATTCATGATTCATGATTCATGATTCAATTCATGATTCATGATTCATGATTCAATTTATGATTCATGATTCATGATTCATGATTCAATTCTTGATTCATGATTCATAATTCAATTCATGATTCAATTCAAGATTCATGATTCATGATTCAATTCATGATTCAATTCATGATTCATGATTCATGATTCAATTCATGATTCATGATTCGATTCATGATTCATGATTCATGATTCGATTTATGATTCATGATTCGATTCATGATTCATGATTCATGATTCAATTCATGATTCATGATTCATGATTCATGATTCATGATTCATGATTCGATTCATGATTCATGATTCATGATTCATGATTCATGATTCGATTCATGATTTATGATTCATGATTTATGATTCAATTCATGATTCATGATTCATGATTCAATTCATGATTCATGGTTCACGATTCATGATTCGATTTATGATTCATGATTCATGATTCATGATTCAATTCATGATTCATGATTCATGATTCGATTCATGATTTATGATTCGATTCATGATTCATGATTCGATTTAAGATTCATAATTCATGATTCATGATTAATGATTCATGATTCAATTTAAGATTCATAATTCATGATTCATGATTCAATTCATGATTCATGATTCATGATTCATGATTCATGATTCAATTCATGATTCATGATTCATGATTCATGATTCAATTCATGATTCATGATTCATGATTCGATTCATGATTTATGATTCGATTCATGATTCATGATTCATGATTCAATTCATGATTCATGATTCATGATTCGATTCATGATTTATGATTCGATTCATGATTCATGATTCATGATTCGATTTAAGATTCATAATTCATGATTCATGATTAATGATTCATGATTCGATTTAAGATTTATAATTCATGATTCATGATTCAATTCATGATTCATGATTCATAATTCATGATTCATGATTTGATTTAAGATTCATAATTCATGATTCATGATTAATGATTCATGATTCGATTCATGATTCATGATTCATGATTCATGATTCGATTCATGATTCATGATTCGATTCATGATTCATGATTCATGATTCATGATTCATGATTCAATTCATGATTCATGATTCATGATTCATGATTCATGATTCAATTCATGATTCATGGATTCAATGATTCGATTCATGATTCATGATTCATGATTCATGATTCATGATTCATGATTCAATATTCATGATTCATGATTCAATTCATGATTCATGATTCAATTCATGATTCATGATTCAAGATTCATGATTCATGATTCAATTCATGATTCATGATTCAATTCATGATTCGAATCCTGATTAAACTCATGATTCATGATTCGATTTATGATTCATGATTCATGATTCATGATTCATGATTCGATTCATGATTCATGATTCAATTCATGATTCATGATTCATGATTCAATTCATGATTCATGATTCATGATTCATTGATTCGATTCATGATTCATGATTTGATTTATGAATGATTCATGATGCATGATTCTGATATGATTCATGATTCAATTCATGATTCATGATTCATGATTCATGATTCATGATTCATGATTCATGATTCGATTCATGATTCATGATTCATGATTCATGATTCGATTCATGATTTATGATTCATGATTTATGATTCAATTCATGATTCATGATTCATGATTCAATCATGATTCATGCTTTCATGATTCATGATTCAGTCGATTCATGATTCATGATTCATGATTCAATTCATGATTCATGATTCATGATTCGATTCATGATTTATGATCTGATTCAATGATTCATGATTCGATTTAAGATTCATAATTCATGATTCATGATTAATGATTCATGATTCGATTTAAGATTCATAATTCATGATTCATGATTCAATTCATGATTCATGATTTATGATTCATGATTCATGATTCAATTCATGATTCATGATTCATGATTCAATTCATGATTCATGATTCGATTCATGATTCAATTCATGATTCATGATTTGATTCATGATTCATGATTTATTATTCAATTCATGATTCATGATTCATGATTCAATTCATGATTCAAGATTCATGGATCGATTCATGATTCATGATTCAATTCATGATTCGAATCATGATTATAATTCATGATTCATGATTCATGATTCATGATTTATTATTCAATTCATGATTCATGATTCATGATTCAATTCATGATCATGATTCATGATTCAATTCATGATTCAATTCATGATTCATGATTCAATTTATGATTCATGATATTCATGATTCATGATTCATTCTGATTCATGATTCATAATTCAATTCATGATTCAATTCAAGATTCATGATTCATGATTCAATTCATGATTCATGATTCATGATTCAATTCATGATCATGATTCAATTATGATTCATGATTCATGATTCAATTCATGATTCATGATTCGATTCATGATTCAATTCATGATTCATGATTCATGATTCAATTCATGATTCATGATTCGATTCATGATTCATGATTCATGATTCGATTTATGATTCATGATTCGATTCATGATTCATGATTCATGATTCATGATTCAATTCATGATTCATGATCATGATTCATGATTCATGATTCATGATTCGATTCATGATTCATGATTCATGATTCGATTATGATTATGATTCATGATTATGATTTAATCATGATTCATGATTCGTGATTCAATTCATGATTCATGGTTCAAGATTCTGATTCGATTTATGATTCATGAATCTGATTCATGATTCAATTCATGATTCATGATTCATGATTCGATTCATGATTATGATTCGATTCATGATTCATGATTCATGATTCGATTTAAGATTCATAATTCATGATTCATGATTAATGATTCATGATTCGATTTAAGATTCATAATTCATGTTTCATGATTCAATTCATGATTCATGATTCATGATTCATGATTCATGATTCATGATTCATTCATGATTCATGATTCATGATTCATGATTCATTCATGATTCATGATTCATGATTCGATTCATGATTTATGATTCGATTCATGATTCATGATTCATGATTCGATATTAAGATTCATAATTCATGATTCATGATTCAATTCATGATTCATGATTCATTAATTCATGATTCATGATTCGATTCATGATTCATGATTCATGATTCATGATTCATGATTCGATTCATGATTCATGATTCATGATTCATGATTCAATTCATGATTCATGATTCATGATTCATGATTCATTCATGATTCATGATTCGATTCATGATTCATGATTCATGATTCATGATTCATGATTCATGATTCATTATTCATGATTCATGATTCAATTCATGATTCAATTCATGATTCATGATTCAAGATCATGATTCATGATTCAATTCATGATTCATGATTCATTCATGATTCGAATCCTGATTAATCTCATGATTCATGATTCGATTTATGATTCATGATTCTATGATTCATGATTCATGATTCATGATTCGATTCATGATTCATGATTCAATTCATGATTCATGATTCATGATTCAATTCTTGATTCATGATTCATGATTCATGATTCGATTCATGATTCATGATTTGATTTATGATTCATGATGCATGATTCATAGATTCATGATTCATGATTCAATTCATGATTCATGATTCATGATTCATGATTCATGATTCATGATTCGATTCATGATTTCATGATTCATGATTCATGATTCATGATTCGATTCATGATTTATGATTCATGATGCATGATTCATGATTCATGATTCATGATTCAATTCATGATTCATGATTCTGATTCATGATTCATGATTCATGATTCGATCATGATTCATGATTCATGATTCATGATTCATGATTCGATTCATGATTTATGATTCATGATTTATGATTCAATTCATGATTCATGATTCATGATTTAATTACATAATTCATGATTCACGATTCATGATTCATGATTCACGATTCATGATTCATGATTCATGATTCAATTCATGATTCATGATTCATGATTCGATTCATGATTTATGATTCGATTCATGATTCATGATTCATGATTCGATTTAAGATTCATAATTCATGATTCATGATTAATGATTCCATGATTCAGATTTAAGATTCATAATTCATGATTCATGATTCAATTCATGATTCATGATTTATGATTCATGATTCATAATTCATGATTCAATTCATGATTCATGATTCATTGAAATCATTCATTCTATGATTCATGATTCAGATTCATGATTTATGATTCGATTCATGATTCATGATTCATTGATTCGATTAAGATTCATAATTCATGATTCATGATTAATGATTCATGATTCGATTTAAGATTCATAATTCATGATTCATGATTCAATTCATGATTCATGATTCATAATTCATGATTCATGATTCAGATTTAAGATTCATAATTCATAATTCATGATTCATGATTCGATTTAAGATTCATAATTCATGATTCATGATTAATGATTCATGATTCGATTCATGATTCATTGATTCATGAATCATGATTCGATTCATGATTCATGATTCGATTCATGATTCATGATTCATGATTCATGATTCAATTCATGATTCGATTCATGATTCATGATTCATGATTCATGATTTGATTCATGATTCATGATTCATGATTCATGATTCATGATTCATGATTCATGATTCATGATTCATTATTCATGATTCATGATTCAATTCATGATTCATGATTCAATTCATGATTCATGATTCAAGATTCATGATTCATGATTCAATTCATGATTCATGATTCAATTCATGATTCGAATCCTGATTAAACTCATGATTCATGATTCGATTTATGATTCATGATTCATGATTCATGATTCATGATTCATGATTCGATTCATGATTCATGATTCAATTCATGATTCATGATTCATGATTCAATTCATGATTCATGATTCATGATTCATGATTCGATTCATGATTTATGATTTGATTTATGATTCATGATGCATGATTAATGATTCATGATTCATGATTCATGATTCAATTCATGATTCATGATTCATGATTCAATTCATAATTCATGATTCATGATTCATGATTCAATTCATGATTCATGATTCGATTTATGATTAATGATTCATGATTCATGATTCATGATTCAATTCATGATTCATGATTCGATTCATGATTCTTGACTCATGATTCATGATTCGATTAATGATTCATGATTCATTATTCAATTCATGATTCATGATTCAATTCATGATTCATGATTCAATTCATGATTCAAGATTCATGATTCGATTCATGATTCATGATTCAATTCATGATTCATGATTCATGATTAGATTCATGATTCATGATTCAATTCATGATTCATGATTCATGATTCAATTCATGATTCATGATTCATGATTCATGATTCATTATTCAATTCATGATTCATAATTCATAATTCAATTCATAATTCATGATTCATGATTCATGATTCGATTCATGATTCATGATTCATGATTCATGATTCATGATTCATGATTCATGATTCAATTCATGATTCATGATTTATGATTCAATTCATGATTCATGATTCATGATTCATGATTCATGATTCATGATTCATGATTCATGATTCATGATTCATGATTCGATTCATGATTCATGATTCGATTCATGATTCTTGAATCATGATTCATGATTCAATTCATGATTCATGATTCATGATTCATGATTCAATTCATGATTCATGATTCGATTCATGATTCAATTCATGATTCATGATTTGATTCATGATTCATGATTTATTATTCAATTCATGATTCATGATTCATGATTCAATTCATGATTCAAGATTCATGGATCGATTCATGATTCATGATTCAATTCATGATTCGATTCATGATTAAATTCATGATTCATGATTCGATTCATGGTTCATGATTCAATTCGTGATTCATGATTCATGATTCAATTCATGATTCATGATTCATAATTCAATTCATGATTCAATTCAAGATTCATGATTCATGATTCAATTCATGATTCATGATTTATGATTCAATTCATGATTCATGATTCAATTTATGATTCATGATTCATGATTCAATTCATGATTCATGATTCGATTCATGATTCAATTCATGATTCATGATTCATGATTCAATTTATGATTCATGATTCATGATTCATGATTCAATTCATGATTCATGATTCATGATTCATGATTCAATTCATGATTCATGATTCATTTCATGATTCAATTCATGATTCATGATTTAATTTATAACTCATGATTCAATTCATGATTCAATTCATGAATCATGCTTCACGATTCATGATTCATGATTCACGATTCAATATTCATGATTCATGATTCAATTCATGATTCATGATTCATGATTCGATTCATGATTTATGATTCGATTCATGATTCATGATTCATGATTCGATTTAAGATTCATAATTCATGATTCATGATTAATGATTCATGATTCGATTTAAGATTCATAATTCATGATTCATGATTCAATTCATGATTCATGATTTATGATTCATGATTCATGATTCAATTCATGATTCATGATTCATGATTCGATTCATGATTCATGATTCGATTCATGATTCTTGAATCATGATTCATGATTCAATTCATGATTCATGATTCAATTCATGATTCATGATTCGATTCATGATTCAATTCATGATTCATGATTTGATTCATGATTCATAATTTATTATTCAATTCATGATTCATGATTCAATTCATGATTCAAGATTCATGGATCGATTCATGATTCATGATTCAATTCATGATTCGATTCATGATTAAATTCATGATTCATGATTCATGATTCATGATTTATTATTCAATTCATGATTCATGATTCATGATTCAATTCATGATTCATGATTCATGATTCAATTCATGATTCAATTCATGATTCATGATTCAATTTATGATTCATGATTCATGATTCATGATTCAATTCTTGATTCATGATTCATAATTCAATTCATGATTCAATTCAAGATTCATGATTCATGATTCAATTCATGATTCATGATTCATGATTCAATTCATGATTCATGATTCAATTTATGATTCATGATTCATGATTCAATTCATGATTCATGATTCGATTCATGATTCAATTCATGATTCATGATTCATGATTCAATTCATGATTCATGATTCGATTCATGATTCATGATTCATGATTCGATTTATGATTCATGATTCGATTCATGATTCATGATTCATGATTCATGATTCAATTCATGATTCATGATTCATGATTCATGATTCATGATTCATGATTCGATTCATGATTCATGATTCATGATTCGATTCATGATTTATGATTCATGATTTATGATTTAATTCATGATTCATGATTCATGATTCAATTCATGATTCATGGTTCACGATTCATGATTCGATTTATGATTCATGATTCATGATTCATGATTCAATTCATGATTCATGATTCATGATTCGATTCATGATTTATGATTCGATTCATGATTCATGATTCATGATTCGATTTAAGATTCATAATTCATGATTCATGATTAATGATTCATGATTCGATTTAAGATTCATAATTCATGTTTCATGATTCAATTCATGATTCATGATTCATGATTCATGATTCATGATTCAATTCATGATTCATGATTCATGATTCATGATTCAATTCATGATTCATGATTCATGATTCGATTCATGATTTATGATTCGATTCATGATTCATGATTCATGATTCGATTTAAGATTCATAATTCATGATTCATGATTCAATTCATGATTCATGATTCATAATTCATGATTCATGATTCGATTTAAGATTCATAATTCATAATTCATGATTCATGATTCGATTTAAGATTCATAATTCATGATTCATGATTAATGATTCATGATTCGATTCATGATTCATGATTCATGATTCATGATTCATGATTCGATTCATGATTCATGATTCATGATTCATGATTCAATTCATGATTCATGATTCATGATTCATGATTCAATTCATGATTCATGATTCGATTCATGATTCATGATTCATGATTCATGATTCATGATTCATTATTCATGATTCATGATTCAATTCATGATTCAATTCATGATTCATGATTCAAGATTCATGATTCATGATTCAATTCATGATTCATGATTCAATTCATGATTCGAATCCTGATTAAACTCATGATTCATGATTCGATTTATGATTCATGATTCATGATTCATGATTCATGATTCATGATTCGATTCATGATTCATGATTCAATTCATGATTCATGATTCATGATTCAATTCTTGATTCATGATTCATGATTCATGATTCGATTCATGATTCATGATTTGATTTATGATTCATGATGCATGATTCATGATTCATGATTCATGATTCAATTCATGATTCATGATTCATGATTCATGATTCATGATTCATGATTCGATTCATGATTCATGATTCATGATTCATGATTCGATTCATGATTTATGATTCATGATTTATGATTCAATTCATGATTCATGATTCATGATTCAATTCATAATTCATGATTCACGATTCATGATTCATGATTCACGATTCATGATTCATGATTCATGATTCAATTCATGATTCATGATTCATGATTCGATTCATGATTTATGATTCGATTCATGATTCATGATTCATGATTCGATTTAAGATTCATAATTCATGATTCATGATTAATGATTCATGATTTGATTTAAGATTCATAATTCATGATTCATGATTCAATTCATGATTCATGATTTATGATTCATGATTCATAATTCATGATTCAATTCATGATTCATGATTCATGATTCAATTCATGATTCATGATTCATGATTCGATTCATGATTTATGATTCGATTCATGATTCATGATTCATGATTCGATTTAAGATTCATAATTCATGATTCATGATTAATGATTCATGATTCGATTTAAGATTCATAATTCATGATTCATGATTCAATTCATGATTCATGATTCATAATTCATGATTCATGATTCGATTTAAGATTCATAATTCATAATTCATGATTCATGATTCGATTTAAGATTCATAATTCATGATTCATGATTAATGATTCATGATTCATGATTCATGATTCATGATTCGATTCATGATTCATGATTCGATTCATGATTCATGATTCATGATTCATGATTCAATTCATGATTCATGATTCATGATTCAATTCATGATTCATGATTTGATTCATGATTCATGATTCATGATTCATGATTCATGATTCATGATTCATGATTCATTATTCATGATTCATGATTCAATTCATGATTCATGATTCAATTCATGATTCATGATTCAAGATTCATGATTCATGATTCAATTCATGATTCATGATTCAATTCATGATTCGAATCCTGATTAAACTCATGATTCATGATTCGATTTATGATTCATGATTCATGATTCATGATTCATGATTCATGATTCGATTCATGATTCATGATTCAATTCATGATTCATGATTCATGATTCAATTCATGATTCATGATTCATGATTCATGATTTGATTCATGATTTATGATTTGATTTATGATTCATGATGCATGATTAATGATTCATGATTCATGATTCATGATTCAATTCATGATTCATGATTCATGATTCAATTCATAATTCATGATTCATGATTCATGATTCAATTCATGATTCATGATTCAATTCATGATTCATGATTCATGATTCATGATTCATGATTCAATTCATGATTCATGATTCGATTCATGATTCTTGACTCATGATTCATGATTCGATTAATGATTCATGATTCATGATTCAATTCATGATTCATGATTCAATTCATGATTCATGATTCAATTCATGATTCAAGATTCATGATTCGATTCATAATTCATGATTCAATTCATGATTCATGATTCATGATTAGATTCATGATTCATGATTCAATTCATGATTCATGATTCAATTCATGATTCATGATTCATGATTCATGATTCATTATTCAATTCATGATTCATAATTCATAATTCAATTCATAATTCATGATTCATGATTCATGATTCGATTCATGATTCATGATTCATGATTCATGATTCAATTCATGATTCATGATTTATGATTCAATTCATGATTCATGATTTATGATTCATGATTCATGTTTCATGATTCATGATTCATGATTCATGATTCATGATTCAATTCATGATTCATGATTCATGATTCGATTCATGATTCGATTCATGATTCTTGAATCATGATTCATGATTCAATTCATGATTCATGATTCATGATTCATGATTCAATTCATGATTCATGATTCGATTCATGATTCAATTCATGATTCATGATTTGATTCATGATTCATGATCTATTATTCAATTCATGATTCATGATTCATGATTCAATTCATGATTCAAGATTCATGGATCGATTCATAATTCATGATTGAATTCATGATTCGATTCATGATTAAATTCATGATTCATGATTCGATTCATGGTTCATGATTCAATTCGTGATTCATGATTCATGATTCAATTCATGATTCATGATTCATAATTCAATTCATGATTCAATTCAAGATTCATGATTCATGATTCAATTCATGATTCATGATTTATGATTCAATTCATGATTCATGATTCAATTTATGATTCATGATTCATGATTCAATTCATGATTCATGATTCGATTCATGATTCAATTCATGATTCATGATTCAATTTATGATTCATGATTCAATTTATAATTCATGATTCATGATTCATGATTCAATTCATGATTCATGATTCATGATTCATGATTCAATTCATGATTCATGATTCATTTCATGATTCAATTCATGATTCATGATTTAATTTATAACTCATGATTCAATTCATGATTCAATTCATGAATCATGATTCATGATTCAATTCATGATTCACTACATAATTCATGATTCATGATTCATGATTCGATTCATGATTCATGATTCATGATTCATGATTCGATTCATGATTCATGATTCATGATTCATGATTCAATTCATGATTCATGATTCAATTCATGATTCATGATTCAATTCATGATTCATGATTCAAGATTCATGATTCATGATTCAATTCATGATTCATGATTCAATTCATGATTCGAATCCTGATTAAACTCATGATTCATGATTCGATTTATGATTCATGATTCATGATTCATGATTCATGATTCATGATTCGATTCATGATTCATGATTCGATTCATGATTCATGATTCATGATTCATGATTCAATTCATGATTCATGATTCATGATTCAATTCATGATTCATGATTTGATTCATGATTCATGATTCATGATTCATGATTCATGATTCATGATTCATGATTCATTATTCATGATTCATGATTCAATTCATGATTCATGATTCAATTCATGATTCATGATTCAAGATTCATGATTCATGATTCAATTCATGATTCATGATTCAATTCATGATTCGAATCCTGATTAAACTCATGATTCATGATTCGATTTATGATTCATGATTCATGATTCATGATTCATGATTCATGATTCGATTCATGATTCATGATTCAATTCATGATTCATGATTCATGATTCAATTCATGATTCATGATTCATGATTCATGATTTGATTCATGATTTATGATTTGATTTATGATTCATGATGCATGATTAATGATTCATGATTCATGATTCATGATTCAATTCATGATTCATGATTCATGATTCAATTCATAATTCATGATTCATGATTCATGATTCAATTCATGATTCATGATTCAATTCATGATTCATGATTCATGATTCATGATTCATGATTCAATTCATGATTCATGATTCGATTCATGATTCTTGACTCATGATTCATGATTCGATTAATGATTCATGATTCATGATTCAATTCATGATTCATGATTCAATTCATGATTCATGATTCAATTCATGATTCAAGATTCATGATTCGATTCATAATTCATGATTCAATTCATGATTCATGATTCATGATTAGATTCATGATTCATGATTCAATTCATGATTCATGATTCAATTCATGATTCATGATTCATGATTCATGATTCATTATTCAATTCATGATTCATAATTCATAATTCAATTCATAATTCATGATTCATGATTCATGATTCGATTCATGATTCATGATTCATGATTCATGATTCAATTCATGATTCATGATTTATGATTCAATTCATGATTCATGATTTATGATTCATGATTCATGTTTCATGATTCATGATTCATGATTCATGATTCATGATTCAATTCATGATTCATGATTCATGATTCGATTCATGATTCGATTCATGATTCTTGAATCATGATTCATGATTCAATTCATGATTCATGATTCATGATTCATGATTCAATTCATGATTCATGATTCGATTCATGATTCAATTCATGATTCATGATTTGATTCATGATTCATGATCTATTATTCAATTCATGATTCATGATTCATGATTCAATTCATGATTCAAGATTCATGGATCGATTCATAATTCATGATTGAATTCATGATTCGATTCATGATTAAATTCATGATTCATGATTCGATTCATGGTTCATGATTCAATTCGTGATTCATGATTCATGATTCAATTCATGATTCATGATTCATAATTCAATTCATGATTCAATTCAAGATTCATGATTCATGATTCAATTCATGATTCATGATTTATGATTCAATTCATGATTCATGATTCAATTTATGATTCATGATTCATGATTCAATTCATGATTCATGATTCGATTCATGATTCAATTCATGATTCATGATTCAATTTATGATTCATGATTCAATTTATAATTCATGATTCATGATTCATGATTCAATTCATGATTCATGATTCATGATTCATGATTCAATTCATGATTCATGATTCATTTCATGATTCAATTCATGATTCATGATTTAATTTATAACTCATGATTCAATTCATGATTCAATTCATGAATCATGATTCATGATTCAATTCATGATTCACTACATAATTCATGATTCATGATTCATGATTCGATTCATGATTCATGATTCATGATTCATGATTCGATTCATGATTCATGATTCATGATTCATGATTCAATTCATGATTCATGATTCAATTCATGATTCATGATTCAATTCATGATTCATGATTCAAGATTCATGATTCATGATTCAATTCATGATTCATGATTCAATTCATGATTCGAATCCTGATTAAACTCATGATTCATGATTCGATTTATGATTCATGATTCATGATTCATGATTCATGATTCATGATTCGATTCATGATTCATGATTCAATTCATGATTCATGATTCATGATTCATGATTCATGATTCATGATTCGATTCATGATTCATGATTCGATTCATGATTCATGATTTGATTTATGATTCATGATGCATGATTCATGATTCATGATTCATGATTCAATTCATGATTCATGATTCATGATTCATGATTCATGATTCATGATTCGATTCATGATTCATGATTCATGATTCATGATTCATGATTCGATTCATGATTTATGATTCATGATTTATGATTCAATTCATGATTCATGATTCATGATTCAATTCATAATTCATGATTCACGATTCATGATTCATGATTCACGATTCATGATTCATGATTCATGATTCAATTCATGATTCATGATTCATGATTCGATTCATGATTTATGATTCGATTCATAATTCATGATTCATGATTCGATTTAAGATTCATAATTCATGATTCATGATTAATGATTCATGATTTGATTTAAGATTCATAATTCATGATTCATGATTCAATTCATGATTCATGATTTATGATTCATGATTCATAATTCATGATTCAATTCATGATTCATGATTCATGATTCAATTCATGATTCATGATTCGATTCATGATTTATGATTCGATTCATGATTCATGATTCGATTTAAGATTCATAATTCATGATTCATGATTAATGATTCATGATTCGATTTAAGATTCATAATTCATGATTCATGATTCAATTCATGATTCATGATTCATAATTCATGATTCATGATTCGATTTAAGATTCATAATTCATAATTCATGATTCATGATTCGATTTAAGATTCATAATTCATGATTCATGATTAATGATTCATGATTCGATTCATGATTCATGATTCATGATTCATGATTCGATTCATGATTCATGATTCGATTCATGATTCATGATTCATGATTCATGATTCAATTCATGATTCATGATTCATGATTCAATTCATGATTCATGATTCGATTCATGATTCATGATTCATGATTCATGATTCATGATTCATGATTCATGATTCATGATTCATTATTCATGATTCATGATTCAATTCATGATTCATGATTCAATTCATGATTCATGATTCAAGATTCATGATTCATGATTCAATTCATGATTCATGATTCAATTCATGATTCGAATCCTGATTAAACTCATGATTCATGATTCGATTTATGATTCATGATTCATGATTCATGATTCATGATTCATGATTCATGATTCGATTCATGATTCATGATTCAATTCATGATTCATGATTCATGATTCAATACATGATTCATGATTCATGATTCATGATTCGATTCATGATTTATGATTTGATTTATGATTCATGATGCATGATTAATGATTCATGATTCATGATTCATGATTCATGATTCATGATTCAATGCATGATTCATGATTCATGATTCAATTCATAATTCATGATTCATGATTCAATTCATGATTCATGATTCGATTTATGATTAATGATTCATGATTCATGATTCATGATTCATGATTCAATTCATGATTCATGATTCATGATTCATGATTCAATTCATGATTCATGATTCGATTCATGATTCTTGACTCATGATTCATGATTCGATTAATGATTCATGATTCATTATTCAATTCATGATTCATGATTCAATTCATGATTCATGATTCAATTCATGATTCAAGATTCATGATTCGATTCATGATTGATGATTCAATTCATGATTCATGATTCATGATTCGATTCATGATTCATGATTCAATTCATGATTCATGATTCATGATTCAATTCATGATTCATGATTCATGATTCATGATTCATGATTCATTATTCAATTCATGATTCATAATTCATAATTCAATTCATAATTCATGATTCATGATTCATGATTCGATTCATGATTCATGATTCATGATTCATGATTCATGATTCATGATTCAATTCATGATTCATGATTTATGATTCAATTCATGATTCATGATTTATGATTCATGATTCATGATTCATGATTCATGATTCATGATTCATGATTCATGATTCAATTCATGATTCATGATTCATGATTCGATTCATGATTCATGATTCGATTCATGATTCTTGAATCATGATTCATGATTCAATTCATGATTCATGATTCATGATTCATGATTCAATTCATGATTCATGATTCGATTCATGATTCAATTCATGATTCATGATTTGATTCATGATTCATGATTTATTATTCAATTCATGATTCATGATTCATGATTCAATTCATGATTCAAGATTCATGGATCGATTCATGATTCATGATTCAATTCATGATTCGATTCATGATTAAATTCATGATTCATGATTCGATTCATGGTTCATGATTCAATTCGTGATTCATGATTCATGATTCAATTCATGATTCATGATTCATAATTCAATTCATGATTCAATTCAAGATTCATGATTCATGATTCAATTCATGATTCATGATTCATGATTCAATTCATGAGTCATGATTCAATTTATGATTCATGATTCATGATTCAATTCATGATTCATGATTCGATTCATGATTCAATTCATGATTCATGATTCATGATTCAATTTATGATTCATGATTCATGATTCATGATTCAATTCATGATTCATGATTCATGATTCATGATTCAATTCATGATTCATGATTCATTTCATGATTCAATTCATGATTCATGATTTAATTTATAACTCATGATTCAATTCATGATTCAATTAATGAATCATGATTCATGATTCAATTCATGATTCACTACATAATTCATGATTCATGATTCATGATTCGATTCATGATTCATGATTCATGATTCATGATTCATGATTCGATTCATGATTCATGATTCATGATTCATGATTCAATTCATGATTCATGATTCATGATTCGATTCATGATTCATGATTCGATTCATGATTCTTGAATCATGATTCATGATTCAATTCATGATTCATGATTCATGATTCATGATACATGATTCAATTGATGATTCATGATTCGATTCATGATTCAATTCATGATTCATGATTCGATTCATGATTCATGATTCATTATTCAATTCATGATTCATGATCCATGATTCAATTCATGATTCAAGATTTGTGATTCGATTCATGATTCATGATTCAATTCATGATTCAAGATTCATGATTCGATTCATGATTCATGATACAATTCATGATTCATGATTCGATTCATGATTAAATTCATGATTCATGATTCGATTCATGATTCTTGACTCATGATTCATGATTCGATTAATGATTCATGATTCATTATTCAATTCATGATTCATGATTCAATTCATGATTCATGATTCAATTCATGATTCAAGATTCATGATTCGATTCATGATTGATGATTCAATTCATGATTCATGATTCATGATTCGATTCATGATTCATGATTCAATTCATGATTCATGATTCATGATTCAATTCATGATTCATGATTCATGATTCATGATTCATGATTCATTATTCAATTCATGATTCATAATTCATAATTCAATTCATAATTCATGATTCATGATTCATGATTCGATTCATGATTCATGATTCATGATTCATGATTCATGATTCATGATTCAATTCATGATTCATGATTTATGATTCAATTCATGATTCATGATTTATGATTCATGATTCATGATTCATGATTCATGATTCATGATTCATGATTCAATTCATGATTCATGATTCATGATTCGATTCATGATTCATGATTCGATTCATGATTCTTGAATCATGATTCATGATTCAATTCATGATTCATGATTCATGATTCATGATTCAATTCATGATTCATGATTCGATTCATGATTCAATTCATGATTCATGATTTGATTCATGATTCATGATTTATTATTCAATTCATGATTCATGATTCATGATTCAATTCATGATTCAAGATTCATGGATCGATTCATGATTCATGATTCAATTCATGATTCGATTCATGATTAAATTCATGATTCATGATTCGATTCATGGTTCATGATTCAATTCGTGATTCATGATTCATGATTCAATTCATGATTCATGATTCATAATTCAATTCATGATTCAATTCAAGATTCATGATTCATGATTCAATTCATGATTCATGATTCATGATTCAATTCATGAGTCATGATTCAATTTATGATTCATGATTCATGATTCAATTCATGATTCATGATTCGATTCATGATTCAATTCATGATTCATGATTCATGATTCAATTTATGATTCATGATTCATGATTCATGATTCAATTCATGATTCATGATTCATGATTCATGATTCAATTCATGATTCATGATTCATTTCATGATTCAATTCATGATTCATGATTTAATTTATAACTCATGATTCAATTCATGATTCAATTAATGAATCATGATTCATGATTCAATTCATGATTCACTACATAATTCATGATTCATGATTCATGATTCGATACATGATTCATGATTCATGATTCATGATTCATGATTCGATTCATGATTCATGATTCATGATTCATGATTCAATTCATGATTCATGATTCATGATTCGATTCATGATTCATGATTCGATTCATGATTCTTGAATCATGATTCATGATTCAATTCATGATTCATGATTCATGATTCATGATACATGATTCAATTGATGATTCATGATTCGATTCATGATTCAATTCATGATTCATGATTCGATTCATGATTCATGATTCATTATTCAATTCATGATTCATGATCCATGATTCAATTCATGATTCAAGATTTGTGATTCGATTCATGATTCATGATTCAATTCATGATTCAAGATTCATGATTCGATTCATGATTCATGATACAATTCATGATTCATGATTCGATTCATGATTAAATTCATGATTCATGATTCATGATTCAATTCATGATTCATGATTCATGATTCAATTCATGATTCATGATTCATGATTCAATTCATGATTCAATTCATGATTCATGATTCATGATTCAATTTATGATTCATGATTCATGATTCATGATTCAATTCTTGATTCATGATTCATAATTCAATTCATGATTCAATTCAAGATTCATGATTCATGATTCAATTCATGACTCATGATTCATGATTCAATTCATGATTCATGATTCAATTTATGATTCATGATTCATGATTCAATTCATGATTCATGATTCGATTCATGATTCAATTCATGATTCATGATTTATGATTCAATTCATGATTCATGATTCATGATTCATGATTCAATTCATGATTCATGATTCATGATTCATGATTCATGATTCAATTCATGATTCATGATTCATTTCATGATTCAATTCATGATTCATGATTTAATTTATAATTCATGATTCAATTCATGATTCAATTCATGAATCATGATTCATAATTCAATTCATTATTCACTTCATGATTCATGATTCATGGTTCAATTTATGATTCATGATTCATGATTCAATTCATAATTCAATTTATGATTCAGGATTTAATTCATGATTCATGATTCATGATTCATGATTCAATTAATGATTTATGATTCAATTCTTGATTCATGATTCATATTTTAATTCATGTTTCAATTCAAGATTCATGACTCATGATTCAATTCATGATTCATGATTCATGATTCAATTCTTGATTCATGATTCATAATTTAATTCATGATTCAATTCAAGATTCATGACTCATGATTCAATTCATGATTCATGATTCATGATTCAATTCATGATTCATGTTTCAATTTATGATTCATGATTCATGATTCAATTCATGATTCATGATTCGATTCATGATTCAATTCATGATTCATGATTCATGATTCAATTCATGATTCATGATTCATGATTCATGATTTAATTCATGATTCATGATTCATGATTTATGATTCAATTCATGATTCATGATTCAATTCATGATTCATGATTCATGATTCATGATTCAATTCATGATTTATGATTCATGATTCAATTCATGATTCATGATTCATGATTCATGATTCATGATTCGATTTATGATTTACGATTTATGATTTAATTCATGATTCATGATTCATGATTCGATTCACGATTTATGATTCGATTTATGATTCTTGATTCATGATTCATGATTCGATTCATGATTCATGATTTATGATTCAATTCATGATTCATGATTCATGATTCATGATTCAATACATGATTCATGATTCATGATTCATGATTCAATTCATGATTCATGATTCATGATTCATGATTCAAGTCATGATTCAAGATTCATGATTCGATTCATGATTCATGATACAATTCATGATTCATGATTCATGATTCGATTCATGATTCAATTCATTATTCATGATTCGATTCATGATTCATGATTCAATTCATGATTCATGATTCGATTTATGATTCTTGATTCATGATTCATGATTCGATTCATGATTCATGATTTATGATTCAATTCATGATTCATGATTCATGATTCATGATTCATGATTCAATTCATGATTCATGATTCATGATTCAATTCATAATTCATGATTCATGATTCATGATTCAATTCATAAATCATCATTCGATTCATGATTTTTTACTCATGATTCATGATTCGATTCATGTTTCATGATTCAATTCATGATTCATGATTCAAGATTCATGATTCATGATTCAATTCATGATTCATGATTCAATTCATGATTCGAATCGTGATTCAACTCATATTTCATGATTCGATTTATGATTCATAATTCATGATTCATGATTCATGATTCAATTCATGATTCATGATTCATGATTCAATTCATGATTCATGATTTATGATTCAATTCATGATTCATGATTCATGATTCATGATTCGATTCATGATTCATGATTCGATTTATGATTCATGATGCATGATGCATGATTCATGATTCATGATTCATGATGCATGATGCATGATTCATGATTCATGATTCAATTCATGATTCATGATTCATGATTCGATTCATGATTCATGATTCGATTTATGATTCATGATGCATGATTCATGATTCATGATTCATGATTCCTGATTCAATTCATGAATCATGATTCATGATTCAATTCATAATTCATGATTCATTATTCATGATTTAATTCATGATTCATGATTCATGATTCGATTCATGATTCATGATTCATGATTCGATTTATGATTCATGATTCATGATTCATGATTCATGATTCATGATTCAATTCATGATTCATGATTTATGATTCAAATTATGATTCATGATTCATGATTCATGATTCATGATTCATGATTCATGATTCAATTCATAATTCATGATTCATTATTCATGATTTAATTCATGATTCATGATTCATGATTCGATTCATGATTCATGATTCATGATTCGATTTATGATTCATGATTCATGATTCATGATTCATGATTCATGATTCAATTCATGATTCATGATTTATGATTCAAATTATGATTCATGATTCATGATTCATGATTCATGATTCATGATTCAAGATTCATGATTCATGATTCAATTCATGATTCATGATTCAATTCATGATTCGAATCGTGATTCAACTCATATTTCATGATTCGATTTATGATTCATAATTCATGATTCATGATTCAATTCATGATTCATGATTCATGATTCAATTCATGATTCATGATTTATGATTCAATTCATGATTCATGATTCATGATTCATGATTCGATTCATGATTCATGATTCGATTTATGATTCATGATGCATGATGCATGATTCATGATTCATGATTCATGATTCAATTCATGATTCATGATTCATGATTCAATTCATGATTCATGATTCATGATTCGATTCATGATTCATGATTCGATTTATGATTCATGATGCATGATTCATGATTCATGATTCATGATTCATGATTCAATTCATGAATCATGATTCATGATTCAATTCATAATTCATGATTCATTATTCATGATTTAATTCATGATTCATGATTCATGATTCGATTCATGATTCATGATTCATGATTCGATTTATGATTCATGATTCATGATTCATGATTCATGATTCAATTCATGATTCATGATTTATGATTCAAATTATGATTCATGATTCATGATTCATGATTCATGATTCATGATTCATGATTCGATTCATGATTCATGATTCATGATTCATGATCTAATTCATGATTTGATTCATGATTCAATTCATGATTAAAAATTACATTCATGATTCTTGATTCATGATTTATGATTCGATTCATGATTCATGATTCATGATTTAATTCATGATTCATTATTTATGATTCATGATTCAATTCATGATTCATGATTCATGATTCATGATTCAATTCATGATTCATGATTCGATTCATGATTCTTGACTCATGATTCATGATTCGATTTATGATTCATGATTCATTATTAAATTCATGATTCATGATTCAATTCATGATTCAAGATTCATGATTCGATTCATGATACAATTCAAGATTCATGATTCGATTCATGATTCATGATACAATTCAAGATTCATGATTCATGATTCATGATTCATGATTCATGATTCGATTTATGATTCAATTCATGATTCATGATTCGATTCATGATTCATGATTTATGATTCAATTCATGATTCATGATTCATGATTCATGATTCATGATTCAATTCATGATTCATGATTCATGATTCAATTCATAATTCATGATTCATGATTCATGATTCAATTCATAAATCATCATTCGATTCATGATTTTTTACTCATGATTCATGATTCGATTCATGTTTCATGATTCAATTCATGATTCATGATTCAAGATTCATGATTCATGATTCAATTCATGATTCATGATTCAATTCATGATTCGAATCGTGATTCAACTCATATTTCATGATTCGATTTATGATTCATAATTCATGATTCATGATTCATGATTCAATTCATGATTCATGATTCATGATTCAATTCATGATTCATGATTTATGATTCAATTCATGATTCATGATTCATGATTCATGATTCAATTCATGATTCATGATTCGATTTATGATTCATGATGCATGATGCATGATTCATGATTCATGATTCATGATGCATGATGCATGATTCATGATTCATGATTCAATTCATGATTCATGATTCATGATTCGATTCATGATTCATGATTCGATTTATGATTCATGATGCATGATTCATGATTCATGATTCATGATTCCTGATTCAATTCATGAATCATGATTCATGATTCAATTCATAATTCATGATTCATTATTCATGATTTAATTCATGATTCATGATTCATGATTCGATTCATGATTCATGATTCATGATTCGATTTATGATTCATGATTCATGATTCATGATTCATGATTCATGATTCAATTCATGATTCATGATTTATGATTCAAATTATGATTCATGATTCATGATTCATGATTCATGATTCATGATTCATGATTCAATTCATAATTCATGATTCATTATTCATGATTTAATTCATGATTCATGATTCATGATTCGATTCATGATTCATGATTCATGATTCGATTTATGATTCATGATTCATGATTCATGATTCATGATTCATGATTCAATTCATGATTCCTGATTTATGATTCAAATTATGATTCATGATTCATGATTCATGATTCATGATTCATGATTCAAGATTCATGATTCATGATTCAATTCATGATTCATGATTCAATTCATGATTCGAATCGTGATTCAACTCATATTTCATGATTCGATTTATGATTCATAATTCATGATTCATGATTCAATTCATGATTCATGATTCATGATTCAATTCATGATTCATGATTTATGATTCAATTCATGATTCATGATTCATGATTCATGATTCGATTCATGATTCATGATTCGATTTATGATTCATGATGCATGATGCATGATTCATGATTCATGATTCATGATTCAATTCATGATTCATGATTCATGATTCAATTCATGATTCATGATTCATGATTCGATTCATGATTCATGATTCGATTTATGATTCATGATGCATGATTCATGATTCATGATTCATGATTCATGATTCAATTCATGAATCATGATTCATGATTCAATTCATAATTCATGATTCATTATTCATGATTTAATTCATGATTCATGATTCATGATTCGATTCATGATTCATGATTCATGATTCGATTTATGATTCATGATTCATGATTCATGATTCATGATTCAATTCATGATTCATGATTTATGATTCAAATTATGATTCATGATTCATGATTCATGATTCATGATTCATGATTCATGATTCGATTCATGATTCATGATTCATGATTCATGATCTAATTCATGATTTGATTCATGATTCAATTCATGATTAAAAATTACATTCATGATTCTTGATTCATGATTTATGATTCGATTCATGATTCATGATTCATGATTTAATTCATGATTCATTATTTATGATTCATGATTCAATTCATGATTCATGATTCATGATTCATGATTCAATTCATGATTCATGATTCGATTCATGATTCTTGACTCATGATTCATGATTCGATTTATGATTCATGATTCATTATTAAATTCATGATTCATGATTCAATTCATGATTCAAGATTCATGATTCGATTCATGATACAATTCAAGATTCATGATTCGATTCATGATTCATGATACAATTCAAGATTCATGATTCATGATTCATGATTCATGATTCATGATTCGATTTATGATTCAATTCATGATTCATGATTCGATTCATGATTCATTTTTCAATTCATGATTTATGATTCATGATTCATGATTCATGATTCGATTCATGATTCATGATTCAATTCATGATTCATGATTCATGATTCAATTCATGATTCATGATTCATGATTCGATTCATGATTCATGATTCAATTCATGATTCATGATTCATGATTCAATTCATGATTCATGATTCATGATTCGATTCATGATTCATGATTCATGATTCGATTTATGATTCATGATTCATGATTCGATTTATGATTCATGATTCATGATTCATGATTCATGATTCATGATTCAATTCATGATTCATGATTCAATTCATAATTCATGATTCATGATTCATGATTCAATTCATAATTCATGATTCATGATTCGATTCATGATTCATGATTCATGATTCATGATTCGATTCATGATTTATGATTCATGATATATGATTCAATTCATGATTCATGATTCATGATTCAATTCATGATTCATGATTCACGATTCATGATTCGATTCATGATTCATGATTCATGATTCATGATTCAATTCATGATTCATGATTCATGATTCGATTCATGATTTATGATTCGATTCATGATTCATGATTCATATTTCGATTTAAGATTCATAATTCATGATTCATGATTAATGATTCATGATTCGATTTAAGATTCATAATTCATGATTCATGATTCAATTCATGATTCATGATTCATGATTCATGATTCAATTCATGATTCATGATTCATGATTCATGATTCAATTCATGATTCATGATTCATGATTCGATTCATGATTTATGATTCGATTCATGATTCATGATTCATGATTCGATTTAAGATTCATAATTCATGATTCATGATTAATGATTCATGATTCGATTTAAGATTCATAATTCATGATTCATGATTCAATTCATGATTCATGATTCATAATTCATGATTCATGATTCGATTTAAGATTCATAATTCATAATTCATGATTCATGATTCGATTTAAGATTCATAATTCATGATTCATGATTAATGATTCATGATTCGATTCATGATTCATGATTCATGATTCATGATTCAATTCATGATTCATGATTCATGATTCATGATTCATGATTCATGATTCGATTCATTATTCAGTTCATGATTCATGATTCATGGTTCAATTTATGATTCATGATTCATGATTCAATTCATAATTCAATTTATGATTCAGGATTTAATTCATGATTCATGATTCATGATTCATGATTCAATTAATGATTTATGATTCAATTCTTGATTCATGATTCATATTTTAATTCATGATTCAATTCAAGATTCATGACTCATGATTCAATTCATGATTCATGATTCTTGATTCAATTCTTGATTCATGATTCATAATTTAATTCATGATTCAATTCATGATTCATGATTCATGATTCAATTCATGATTCATGTTTCAATTTATGATTCATGATTCATGATTCAATTCATGATTCATGATTCGATTCATGATTCAATTCATGATTCATGATTCATGATTCAATTCATGATTCATGATTCATGATTCATGATTTAATTCATGATTCATGATTCATGATTTATGATTCAATTCATGATTCATGATTCAATTCATGATTCATGATTCATGATTCATGATTCAATTCATGATTTATGATTCATGATTCAATTCATGATTCATGATTCATGATTCATGATTCATGATTCGATTTATGATTTACGATTTATGATTCAATTCATGATTCATGATTCATGATTCGATTTACGATTTATGATTCGATTTATGATTCTTGATTCATGATTCATGATTCGATTCATGATTCATGATTTATGATTCAATTCATGATTCATGATTCATGATTCATGATTCATGATTCAATACATGATTCATGATTCAATTCATAATTCATGATTCAATTCATGATTTTTTACTCATGATTCATGATTCGATTCATGTTTCATGATTCGTTATTCAATTCATGATTTATGATTCATGATTCATGATTCAATTCATGATTCAAGATTCATGATTCGATTCATGATTCATGATTCGATTCATGATTCATGATTCATGATTCAATTCATGATTCATGATTCATGATTCAATTCATGATTCATGATTCAATTCATGATTCATGATTCGATTCATGATTCAATTCATGATTCAAGATTCATGATTCGATTCATGATTCATGATACAATTCATGATTCATGATTCATGATTTGATTCATGATTCAATTCATTATTCATGATTCGATTCATGATTCATGATTCAATTCATGATTCATGATTCATGATTCATGATTCGATTCATGATTCATGATTCATGATTCGATTCATGATTCATGATTCATGATTCGATTCATGATTCATGATTCAATTCATGATTCATGATTCATGATTCAATTCATGATTCATGATTCATGATTCGATTTATGATTCTTGATTCATGATTCATGATTCGATTCATGTTTCATGATTTATGATTCAATTCATGATTCATGATTCATGATTCATGATTCATGATTCAATACACGATTCATGATTCATGATTCAATTCATAATTCATGATTCATGATTCATGATTCAATTCATAAATCATCATTCGATTCATGATTTTTTACTCATGATTCATGATTCGATTCATGTTTCATGATTCATTATTCAATTTATGATTCATGATTCATGATTCAATTCATGATTCAAAATTCATGATTTGATTCATGATTCGATTCATGATTCATGATTCATGATTCAATTCATGTTTCATGATTCATGATTCATGATTCAATTCATGATTCATGATTCATGATTCAATTCATGATTCAAGATTCATGATTCGATTCATGATTCATGATACAATTCATGATTCATGATTCATGATTCGATTCATGATTCAATTCATTATTCATGATTCGATTCATGATTCATGATTCAATTCATGATTCATGATTCGATTTATGATTCTTGATTCATGATTCATGATTCGATTCATGATTCATGATTTATGATTCAATTCATGATTCATGATTCATGATTCATGATTCATGATTCAATACATGATTCATGATTCATGATTCAATTCATAATTCATGATTCATGATTCATGATTCAATTCATAAATCATCATTCGATTCATGATTTTTTACTCATGATTCATGATTCGATTCATGTTTCATGATTCAATTCATGATTCATGATTCAAGATTCATGATTCATGATTCAATTCATGATTCATGATTCAATTCATGATTCGAATCGTGATTCAACTCATATTTCATGATTCGATTTATGATTCATAATTCATGATTCATGATTCATGATTCAATTCATGATTCATGATTCATGATTCAATTCATGATTCATGATTTATGATTCAATTCATGATTCATGATTCATGATTCATGATTCGATTCATGATTCATGATTCGATTTATGATTCATGATGCATGATGCATGATTCATGATTCATGATTCATGATGCATGATGCATGATTCATGATTCATGATTCAATTCATGATTCATGATTCATGATTCGATTCATGATTCATGATTCGATTTATGATTCATGATGCATGATTCATGATTCATGATTCATGATTCCTGATTCAATTCATGAATCATGATTCATGATTCAATTCATAATTCATGATTCATTATTCATGATTTAATTCATGATTCATGATTCGATTCATGATTCATGATTCATGATTCGATTTATGATTCATGATTCATGATTCATGATTCATGATTCATGATTCAATTCATGATTCATGATTTATGATTTAAATTATGATTCATGATTCATGATTCATGATTCATGATTCATGATTCAATTCATGATTCATGATTTATGATTTAAATTATGATTCATGATTCATGATTCATGATTCATGATTCATGATTCATGATTCAATTCATAATTCATGATTCATGATTCGATTCATGATTCATGATTCATGATTCAATTCATGATTCATGATTCATGATTCAATTCATGATTCATGATTCATGATTCATGATTCAATTCATGATTCATGATTCGATTCATGATTCAATTCATGATTCAAGATTCATGATTCGATTCATGATTCATGATACAATTCATGATTCATGATTCATGATTTGATTCATGATTCAATTCATTATTCATGATTCGATTCATGATTCATGATTCAATTCATGATTCATGATTCATGATTCATGATTCGATTCATGATTCATGATTCATGATTCGATTCATGATTCATGATTCATGATTCGATTCATGATTCATGATTCAATTCATGATTCATGATTCATGATTCAATTCATGATTCATGATTCATGATTCGATTTATGATTCTTGATTCATGATTCATGATTCGATTCATGTTTCATGATTTATGATTCAATTCATGATTCATGATTCATGATTCATGATTCATGATTCAATACACGATTCATGATTCATGATTCAATTCATAATTCATGATTCATGATTCATGATTCAATTCATAAATCATCATTCGATTCATGATTTTTTACTCATGATTCATGATTCGATTCATGTTTCATGATTCATTATTCAATTCATGATTCATGATTCATGATTCAATTCATGATTCAAAATTCATGATTTGATTCATGATTCGATTCATGATTCATGATTCATGATTCAATTCATGTTTCATGATTCATGATTCATGATTCAATTCATGATTCATGATTCATGATTCAATTCATGATTCAAGATTCATGATTCGATTCATGATTCATGATACAATTCATGATTCATGATTCATGATTCGATTCATGATTCAATTCATTATTCATGATTCGATTCATGATTCATGATTCAATTCATGATTCATGATTCGATTTATGATTCTTGATTCATGATTCATGATTCGATTCATGATTCATGATTTATGATTCAATTCATGATTCATGATTCATGATTCATGATTCATGATTCAATACATGATTCATGATTCATGATTCAATTCATAATTCATGATTCATGATTCATGATTCAATTCATAAATCATCATTCGATTCATGATTTTTTACTCATGATTCATGATTCGATTCATGTTTCATGATTCAATTCATGATTCATGATTCAAGATTCATGATTCATGATTCAATTCATGATTCAATTCATGATTCGAATCGTGATTCAACTCATATTTCATGATTCGATTTATGATTCATAATTCATGATTCATGATTCATGATTCAATTCATGATTCATGATTCATGATTCAATTCATTATTCATGATTTATGATTCAATTCATGATTCATGATTCATGATTCATGATTCGATTCATGATTCATGATTCGATTTATGATTCATGATGCATGATGCATGATTCATGATTCATGATTCATGATGCATGATGCATGATTCATGATTCATGTTTCAATTCATGATTCATGATTCATGATTCGATTCATGATTCATGATTCGATTTATGATTCATGATGCATGATTCATGATTCATGATTCATGATTCCTGATTCAATTCATGAATCATGATTCATGATTCAATTCATAATTCATGATTCATTATTCATGATTTAATTCATGATTCATGATTCATGATTCGATTCATGATTCATGATTCATGATTCGATTTATGATTCATGATTCATGATTCATGATTCATGATTCAATTCATGATTCATGATTTATGATTCAAAATTATGATTCATGATTCATGATTCATGATTCATGATTCATGATTCATGATTCAATTCATAATTCATGATTCATTATTCATGATTTAATTCATGATTCATGATTCATGATTCGATTCATGATTCATGATTCATGATTCGATTTATGATTCATGATTCATGATTCATGATTCATGATTCATGATTCAATTCATGATTCATGATTTATGATTCAAATTATGATTCATGATTCATGATTCATGATTCATGATTCATGATTCAAGATTCATGATTCATGATTCAATTCATGATTCATGATTCAATTCATGATTCGAATCGTGATTCAACTCATATTTCATGATTCGATTTATGATTCATAATTCATGATTCATGATTCATGATTCAATTCATGATTCATGATTCATGATTCAATTCATGATTCATGATTTATGATTCAATTCATGATTCATGATTCATGATTCATGATTCGATTCATGATTCATGATTCGATTTATGATTCATGATGCATGATGCATGATTCATGATTCATGATTCATGATTCAATTCATGATTCATGATTCATGATTCAATTCATGATTCATGATTCATGATTCGATTCATGATTCATGATTCGATTTATGATTCATGATGCATGATTCAATTCATGATTCATGATTCATGATTCATGATTCGATTCATGATTCATGATTCATGATTCAATTCATGAATCATGATTCAATTCATAATTCATGATTCATGATTCATGATTCGATTCATGATTCATGATTCATGATTCGATTTATGATTCATGATTCATGATTCATGATTCATGATTCAATTCATGATTCATGATTTATGATTCAAATTATGATTCATGATTCATGATTCATGATTCATGATTCATGATTCATGATTCGATTCATGATTCATGATTCATGATTCATGATCTAATTCATGATTTGATTCATGATTCAATTCATGATTAAAAATTACATTCATGATTCTTGATTCATGATTTATGATTCGATTCATGATTCATGATTCATGATTTAATTCATGATTCATTATTTATGATTCATGATTCAATTCATGATTCATGATTCATGATTCATGATTCAATTCATGATTCATGATTCGATTCATGATTCTTGACTCATGATTCATGATTCGATTTATGATTCATGATTCATTATTAAATTCATGATTCATGATTCAATTCATGATTCAAGATTCATGATTCGATTCATGATACAATTCAAGATTCATGATTCGATTCATGATTCATGATACAATTCAAGATTCATGATTCATGATTCATGATTCATGATTCATGATTCGATTTATGATTCAATTCATGATTCATGATTCGATTCATGATTCATTTTTCAATTCATGATTTATGATTCATGATTCATGATTCATGATTCGATTCATGATTCATGATTCAATTCATGATTCATGATTCATGATTCAATTCATGATTCATGATTCATGATTCGATTCATGATTCATGATTCAATTCATGATTCATGATTCATGATTCAATTCATGATTCATGATTCATGATTCGATTCATGATTCATGATTCATGATTCGATTTATGATTCATGATTCATGATTCGATTTATGATTCATGATTCATGATTCATGATTCATGATTCATGATTCAATTCATGGTTCATGATTCATGATTCATGATTCAATTCATAATTCATGATTCATGATTCATGATTCAATTCATGATTCATGATTCATGATTCGATTCATGATTCATGATTCATGATTCATGATTCGATTCATGATTTATGATTCATGATATATGATTCAATTCATGATTCATGATTCATGATTCAATTCATGATTCATGATTCACGATTCATGATTCGATTCATGATTCATGATTCATGATTCATGATTCAATTCATGATTCATGATTCATGATTCGATTCATGATTTATGATTCGATTCATGATTCATGATTCATATTTCGATTTAAGATTCATAATTCATGATTCATGATTAATGATTCATGATTCGATTTAAGATTCATAATTCATGATTCATGATTCAATTCATGATTCATGATTCATGATTCATGATTCATGATTCAATTCATGATTCATGATTCATGATTCATGATTCAATTCATGATTCATGATTCATGATTCGATTCATGATTTATGATTCGATTCATGATTCATGATTCGATTTAAGATTCATAATTCATGATTCATGATTAATGATTCATGATTCGATTTAAGATTCATAATTCATGATTCATGATTCAATTCATGATTCATGATTCATAATTCATGATTCATGATTCGATTTAAGATTCATAATTCATAATTCATGATTCATGATTCGATTTAAGATTCATAATTCATGATTCATGATTAATGATTCATGATTCGATTCATGATTCATGATTCATGATTCATGATTCAATTCATGATTCATGATTCATGATTCATGATTCATGATTCATGATTCATGATTCGATTCATTATTCATAATTCATGATTCAATTCATGATTCATGATTCAATTCATGATTCATGATTCGATTCATGATTCATGATTCATGATTCATGATTCATGATTCAATTCATGATTCAATTCATGATTCATGATTCAAGATTCATGATTCATGATTCAATTCATGATTCATGATTCAATTCATGATTCGAATCCTGATTAAACTCATGATTCATGATTCGATTCATGATTCATGATTCAATTCATGATTCATGATTCATGATTCAATTCATGATTCATGATTCATGATTCATGATTCGATTCATGATTCATGATTTGATTTATGATTCATGATGCATGATTCATGATTCATGATTCATGATTCATGATTCAATTCATGATTAATGATTCATGATTCAATTCATAATTCGTGATTCATGATTCATGATTCAATTCATGATTCATGATTCGATTTATGATTAATGATTCATGATTCATGATTCATGATTCATGATTCAATTCATGATTCATGATTCATGATTCAATTCATGATTCATGATTCGATTCATGATTCTTGACTCATGATTCATGATTCGATTAATGATTCATGATTCATTATTCAATTCATGATTCATGATTCAATTCATGATTCAAGATTCATGATTCGATTCATGATTCATGATTCAATTCATGATTCATGATTCATGATTCGATTTATGATTCATGATTCAATTCATGATTCATGATTCATGATTCAATTCATGATTCATGATTCATGATTCATTATTCAATTCATGATTCATAATTCATAATTCAATTCATAATTCATGTTTCATGATTCATGATTCGATTCATGATTCATGATTCATGATTCATGATTCAATTCATGATTCATGATTTATGATTCAATTCATGATTCATGATTTATGATTCATGATTCATGATTCATGATTCATGATTCATGATTCAATTCATGATTCATGATTCATGATTCGATTCATGATTCATGATTCGATTCATGATTCTTGAATCATGATTCATGATGCAATTCATGATTCATGATTCATGATTCATGATTCAATTCATGATTCATGATTCGATTCATGATTCAATTCATGATTCATGATTTGATTCATGATTCATGATTTATTATTCAATTCATGATTCATGATTCATGATTCAATTCATGATTCAAGATTCATGGATCGATTCATGATTCATGATTCAATTCATGATTCGATTCATGATTAAATTCATGATTCATGATTCAATTCATGATTAAATTCATGATTCATGATTCGATTCATGGTTCATGATTCAATTCATGATTCATGATTCATGATTCAATTCATGATTCATGATTCAATTCATGATTCAATTCATGATTCATGATTCATGATTCAATTTATGATTCATGATTCATGATTCAATTCTTGATTCATGATTCATAATTCAATTCATGATTCAATTCAAGATTCATGATTCATGATTCAATTCATGATTCATGATTCAATTTATGATTCAATTCATGATTCATGATTCAATTTATGATTCATGATTCATGATTCAATTCATGATTCATGATTCGATTCATGATTCAATTCATGATTCATGATTCATGATTCAATTCATGATTCATGATTCGATTCATGATTCATGATTCATGATTCATGATTCATGATTCGATTTATGATTCATGATTCATGATTCATGATTCATGATTCATGATTTAATTCATGATTCATGATTCATGATTCATGATTCATGATTCATGATTCATGATTCGATTCATGATTCATGATTCATGATTCATGATTCATGATTCGATTCATGATTTATGATTCATGATTTATGATTCAATTCATGATTCATGATTCATGATTCAATTCATGATTCATGATTCACGATTCATGATTCGATTCATGATTCATGATTCATGATTCATGATTCAATTCATGATTCATGATTCATGATTCGATTCATGATTTATGATTCGATTCATGATTCATGATTCATGATTCATGATTCATGATTCATAATTCATGATTCATGATTAATGATTCATGATTCGATTTAAGATTCATAATTCATGATTCTTGATTCAATTCATGATTCATGATTCATGATTCATGATTCATGATTCAATTCATGATTCATGATTCATGATTCATGATTCAATTCATGATTCATGATTCATGATTTGATTCATGATTTATGATTCGATTCATGATTCATGATTCATGATTCGATTTAAGTAATTCATGATTCATGATTCGATTTAAGATTCATGATTCGATTTAAGATTCATAATTCATGATTCATGATTCAATTCATGATTCATGATTCATAATTCATGATTCATGATTCATAATTCATGATTCATGATTCGATTTAAGATTCATGATTCGATTTAAGATTCATAATTCATGATTCATGATTAATGATTCATGATTCGATTCTTGATTCATGATTCATGATTCATTATTCATGATTCATGATTCGATTCATGATTCATGATTCGATTCATGATTCATGATTCATGATTCATGATTCAATTCATGATTCATGATTCATGATTCATGATTCAATTCATGATTCATGATTCGATTCATGATTCATGATTCATGATTCATGATTCATGATTCATGATTCATGATTCAATTCATGATTCATGATTCAATTCATGATTCATGATTCAAGATTCATGATTCATGATTCATGATTCAATTCATGATTCATGATTCGATTCATGATTCATGATTCATGATTCATGATTCATGATTCATGATTCATTATTCATGATTCATGATTCATTATTCATGATTCATGATTCAATTCATGATTCATGATTCAATTCATGATTCATGATTCAATTCATGATTCGAATCCTGATTAAACTCATGATTCATGATTCGATTTATGATTCATGATTCATGATTCATGATTCATGATTCGATTCATGATTCATGATTCAATTCATGATTCATGATTCAATTCATGATTCATGATTCATGATTCATGATTCGATTCATGATTCATGATTTGATTTATGATTCATGATGCATGATTCATGATTCATGATTCATGATTCATGATTCAATTCATGATTCATGATTCATGATTCAATTCATAATTCATGATTCATGATTCAATTCATGATTCATGATTCAATTCATAATTCATGATTCATGATTCATGATTCAATTCATGATTCATGATTCGATTTATGATTCATGATTCATGATTCATGATTCATGATTCAATTCATGATTCATGATTCATGATTCATGATTCAATTCATGATACATGATTCGATTCATGATTCTTGACTCATGATTCATGATTCGATTAATGATTCATGATTCATTATTCAATTCATGATTCATGATTCAATTCATGATTCAAGATTCATGATTCGATTCATGATTCATGATTCAATTCATGATTCATGATTCGATTTATGATTCATGATTCAATTCATGATTCATGATTCATGTTTCAATTCATGATTCATGATTCATGATTCATGATTCATGATTCAATTCATGATTCATAATTCATAATTCAATTCATAATTCATGATTCATGATTCAATTCATGATTCATGATTTATGATTCAATTCATGATTCATGATTTATGATTCATGATTCATGATTCATGATTCATGATTCAATTCATGATTCATGATTCATGATTCAATTCACGATTCATGATTCGATTCATGATTCAATTCATGATTCATGATTTGATTCATGATTCATGATTTATTATTCAATTCATGATTCATGATTCAATTCATGATTCATGATTCAATTCATGATTCAAGATTCATGGATCGATTCATGATTCATGATTCAATTCATAATTCGATTCATGATTAAATTCATGATTCATGATTCGATTCATGGTTCATGATTCAATTCATGATTCATGATTCATGATTCAATTCATGATTCATGATTCATGATTCAATTCATGATTCAATTCATGATTCATGATTCATGATTCAATTTATGATTCATGATTCATGATTCATGATTCAATTCTTGATTCATGATTCATAATTCAATTCATGATTCAATTCAAGATTCATGATTCATGATTCAATTCATGATTCATGATTCATGATTCAATTCATGATTCATGATTCAATTTATGATTCATGACTCATGATTCAATTCATGATTCATGATTCGATTCATGATTCAATTCATGATTCATGATTCATGATTCAATTCATGATTCATGATTCATGATTCATGATTCAATTCATGATTCATGATTCATTTCATAATTCAATTCATGATTCATGATTTAATTTATAACTCATGATTCAATTCATGATTCAATTCATGAATCATGATTCATGATTCAATTCATGATTCACTTCATAATTCATGATTCATGATTCATGATTCGATTCATGATTCATGATTCATGATTCATGATTCGATTCATGATTCATGATTCATGATTCATGATTCTATTCATGATTCATGATTCATTATTCGATTCATGATTCATGATTCGATTCATGATTCTTGAATCATGATTCATGATTCAATTCATGATTCATGATTCGATTCATGATTTATGATTCATTATTCAATTCATGATTCATGATCCATGATTCAATTCATGATTCAAGATTTGTGATTCGATTCATGATTCATGATTCAATTCATGATTCAAGATTCATTTCATGATTCAATTCATGAATCATGATTCATGATTCAATTCATGAATCACTTCATGATTCATGATTCATGGTTCAATTTATGATTCATGATTCATGATTCAATTCATAATTCAATTTATGATGCAGGATTTAATTCATGATTCATGATTCATGATTCAATTAATGATTCATGATTCATGATTCAATTCATGATTTATGATTCATGATTCATGATTCATGATTCAATTCATGATTCGTGATTCATGATTCAATTCATGATTCATGATTCAATTCATGATTCATGATTCAATTCATGATTCAATTTATGATTCATGATTCATGATTCAATTCATGATTTATGATTCAATTCATGATTCATGATTCATGATTCGATTCACGATTCATGATTCATGATTCATGATTCAATTCATGATTCATGATTCATGATTCATGATTCATGATTCGATTCATGATTCATGATTCGATTCATGATTCTTCATTCATGATTCATGATTCGATTCATGATTCATGATTCGATTCATGATTCATGATTCATGATTCAATTCATGATTCATGATTCATGATTCAATTCATGATTCATGATTCATTTCATGATTATATTCATGATTCATGATTTAATTTATAACTCATGATTCAATTCATGATTCAATTCATGAATCATGATTCATGATTCAATTCATGATTCACTTCATAATTCATGATTCATGATTCATGATTCGATTCATGATTCATGATTCATGATTCATGATTCATGATTCGATTCATGATTCATGATTCATGATTCATGATTCAATTCATGATTCATGATTCGATTCATGATTCATGATTCGATTCATGATTTTTGAATCATGATTCAATATATGATTCATGATTCATGATCCATGATTCAATTCATGATTCAAGATTTGTGATTCGATTCATGATTCATGATTCAATTCATGATTCAAGATTCATGATTCGATTCATGATTCATGATACAATTCATGATTCATGATTCGATTCATGATTAAATTCATGATTCATGATTCGATTCATGGTTCATGATTCAATTCATGATTCATGATTCATGATTCAATTCATGATTCATGATTCAATTCATGATTCAATTCATGATTCATGATTCATGATTCAATTTATGATTCATGATTCTTGATTCATGATTCATAATTCAATTCATGATTCAATTCAAGATTCATGATTCATGATTCAATTCATGACTCATAATTCAATTCATGATTCATGATTCAATTTATGATTCATGATTCATGATTCAATTCATGATTCATGATTCGATTCATGATTCATGATTCATGATTCAATTCATGATTCATGATTCGATTCATGATTCAATTCATGATTCATTATTCAATTCATGATTCATGATTCATGATTCATGATTCAATTCATGATTCATGATTCATGATTCATGATTCAATTCATGATACATGATTCGATTCATGATTCTTGACTCATGATTCATGATTCGATTAATGATTCATGATTCATTATTCAATTCATGATTCATGATTCAATTCATGATTCAAGATTCATGATTCGATTCATGATTCATGATTCAATTCATGATTCATGATTAATGATTCAATTCATGATTCATGATTCAATTCATGATTCATGATTCAATTCATGATTCATAATTCATAATTCAATTCATAATTCATGATTCATGATTCGATTCATGATTCATGATTCATGATTCATGATTCAATTCATGATTCATGATTTATGATTCAATTCATGATTCATGATTTATGATTCATGATTCATGATTCGATTCATGATTCATGATTCGATTCATGATTCATGATTCAATTCATGATTCATGATTCATGATTCGATTTATGATTCATGATTCAATTCATGATTCATGATTCATGATTCGATTCATGATTCATGATTCAATTCATGATTCATGATTCATGATTCGATTTATGATTCATGATTCAATTCATGATTCATGATTCATGATTCAATTCATGATTCATGATTCAATTCATGATTCATAATTCATAATTCAATTCATAATTCATGATTCATGATTCATGATTCGATTCATGATTCATGATTCATGATTCATGATTCAATTCATGATTCATGATTTATGATTCAATTCATGATTCATGATTTATGATTCATGATTCATGATTCGATTCATGATTCATGATTCGATTCATGAATCTTGAATCATGATTCATGATTCAATTCATGATTCACGATTCATGATTCAATTCATGATTTATGATTTGATTCATGATTCATGATTTATTATTCAATTCATGATTCATGATTCAATTCATGATTCAAGATTCATGGATCGATTCATGATTCATGATTCAATTCATGATTCGATTCATGATTAAATTCATGATTCATGATTCGATTCATGGTTCATGATTCAATTCATGATTCATGATTCATGATTCAATTCATGATTCATGATTCATGATTCAAATCATGATTCATGATTCATGATTCAATTCATGATTCATGATTCATGATTCAATTCATGATTCAATTCATGATTCATGATTCATGATTCAATTTATGATTCATGATTCATGATTCAATTCTTGATTCATGATTCATAATGCAATTCATGATTCAATTCAAGATTCATGATTCATGATTCAATTCATGATTCATGATTCATGATTCAATTCATGATTCATGATTCAATTTATGATTCATGACTCATGATTCAATTCATGATTCATGATTCGATTCATGATTCAATTCATGATTCATGATTCAATTTATGATTCATGATACATGATTCATGATTCATGATTCAATTCATGATTCATGATTCATGATTCATGATTCAATTCATGATTCATGATTCATGATTCAATTCATGATTCATAATTCATTTCATGATTCAATTCATGATTCATGATTTAATTTATAACTCATGATTCAATTCATGATTCAATTCATGAATCATGATTCATGATTCAATTCATGATTCACTTCATAATTCATGATTCATGATTCATGATTCGATTCATGATTCATGATTCATGATTCGATTCATGATTCATGATTCATGATTCGATTCATGATTCATGATTCATGATTCATGATTCAATTCATGATTCATGATTCGATTCATGATTCATGATTCGATTCATGATTCTTGAATCATGATTCATGATTCAATTCATGATTCATGATTCATGATTCATGATTCATGATTCAATTCATGATTCATGATTTGATTCATGATTCAATTCATGATTCATGATTCGATTCATGATTCATGATTCATTATTCAATTCATGATTCATGATCCATGATTCAATTCATGATTCAAGATTTGTGATTCGATTCATGATTCATGATTCAATTCATGATTCAAGATTCATGATTCGATTCATGATTCATGATACAATTCATGATTTATGATTCGATTCATGATTAAATTCATGATTCATGATTCGATTCATGGTTCATGATTCCATTCATGATTCATGATTCATGATGCAATTCATGATTCATGATTCAATTCATGATTCAATTCATGATTCATGATTCATGATTCAATTCATGATTCATGATTCATGATTCAATTTATGATTCAAGATTCATGATTCATGATTCAATTCATGACTCATGATTCATGATTCAATTCATGATTCATGATTCAATTTATGATTCATGATTCATGATTCAATTCATGATTCATGATTCGATTCATGATTCAATTCATGATTCATGATTCATGATTCAATTCATGATTCATGATTCATGATTCATGATTCAATTCATGATTCATGATTCATGATTCATGATTCAATTCATGATTCATGATTCATGATTCATGATTCAATTCATGATTCATGATTCATGATTCAATTCATGATTCATGATTCATTTCATGATTCAATTCATGATTCATGATTTAATTTATAATTCATGATTCAATTCATGATTCAATTCATGAATCATGATTCATGATTCAATTCATGATTCACTTCATGATTCATGATTCATGGTTCAATTTATGATTCATGATTCATGATTCAATTCATAATTCAATTTATGATTCAGGATTTAATTCATGATTCATGATTCATGATTCAATAAATGATTCATGATTCCTGATTCAATTCATGATTTATGATTCATGATTCATGATTCATGATTCATGATTCAATTCATGATTCGTGATTCATGATTCAATTCATGATTCATGATTCAATTCATGATTCATGATTCAATTTATGATTCATGATTCATGATTCAATTCATGATTTATGATTCAATTCATGATTCATGATTCATGATTCATGATTCGATTCACGATTCATGATTCATGATTCAATTCATGATTCATGATTCATGATTCGATTCATGATTCATGATTTGATTCATGATTCATGATTCGATTCATGATTCTTGATTCATGATTCATGATTCGATTCATGATTCATGATTCAATTCATGATTCATGATTCATGATTCAATTCATGATTCATTATTCATGATTCATGATTCAATTCATGATTCATGATTCGATTCATGATTCATGATTCGATTCATGATTCATGATTCATGATTCAATTCATGATTCATGATTCATGATTCATGATTCAATTCATGATTCATGATTCATTTCATGATTCAATTCATGATTCATGATTTAATTCATAACTCATGATTCAATTCATGATTCAATTCATGATTCATGATTCATGATTCGATTCATGATTCATGATTCATGATTCGATTCATGATTCATGATTCATGATTCATGATTCATGATTCGATTCATGATTCATGATTCATGATTCAATTCATGATTCATGATTCATGATTCAATTCATGATTCATGATTCGATTCATGATTCTTGAATCATGATTCAATATATGATTCATGATTCATGATTCATGATTCAATTCATGATTCATGATTCGATTCATGATTCAATTCATGATTCATGATTCGATTCATGATTCATGATTCATTATTCAATTCATGATTCATGATCCATGATTCAATTCATGATTCAAGATTTGTGATTCGATTCATGATTCATGATTCAATTCATGATTCAAGATTCATGATTCGATTCATGATTCATGATACAATTCATGATTCATGATTCGATTCATGATTAAATTCATGATTCATGATTCGATTCATGGTTCATGATTCAATTCATGATTCATGATTCAATTCATGATTCATGATTCATGATTCAATTCATGATTCAATTCATGATTCATGATTCATGATTCAATTTATGATTCATGATTCATGATTCATGATTCAATTCTTGATTCATGATTCATAATTCAATTCATGATTCAATTCAAGATTCATGATTCATGATTCAATTCATGACTCATGATTCATGATTCAATTCATGATTCATGATTCAATTTATGATTCATGATTCATGATTCAATTCATGATTCATGATTCGATTCATGATTCAATTCATGATTCATGATTCAATTCATGATTCATGATTCATGATTCATGATTCAATTCATGATTCATGATTCATGATTCATGATTCAATTCATGATTCATGATTCATTTCATGATTCAATTCATGATTCATGATTTAATTTATAATTCATGATTCAATTCATGATTCAATTCATGAATCATGATTCATATTTCAATTCATGATTCACTTCATGATTCATGATTCATGGTTCAATTTATGATTCATGATTCATGATTCAATTCATAATTCAATTTATGATTCAGGATTTAATTCATGATTCATGATTCATGATTCAATTAATGATTCATGATTCATGATTCAATTCATGATTTATGATTCATGATTCATGATTCATGATTCATGATTCAATTCATGATTCGTGATTCATGATTCAATTCATGATTCATGATTCAATTCATGATTCATGATTCAATTCATGATTCATGATTCAATTTATGATTCATGATTCATGATTCATGATTCAATTCATGATTCATGATTCAATTCATGATTCATGATTCATGATTCATGATTCATGATTCATGATTCGATTCACGATTCATGATTCATGATTCATGATTCAATTCATGATTCATGATTCATGATTCGATTCATGATTCATGATTCAATTCATGATTCATGATTCATGACTCATGATTCGATTCATGATTCATGATTCAATTCATGATTCATGATTAATGATTCATGATTCATGATTCAATTCATGATTTATGATTCGATTCATGATTCATGATTCAATTCATGATTCAATTCATGATTCATGACTCATGATTCGATTCATGATTCATGATTCATGATTCAATTCATGATTCATGATTCATGATTCATGATTCAATTCATGATTCATGATTTATGATTCGATTCATGTTTCATAATTCGATTCATGATTCTTGATTCATGATTCTTGATTCATGATTCATGATTCAATTCATGATTCAATTATTGATTCATGATTTGATTCATGATTCATGATTCATGATTCAATTCATTAATCATGATTCATGATTCATGATTCATGATTCATGATTCATGATTCATGATTCATGATTTAATTCATGATTCATGATTCAATTCATAATTCAAGATTCATGATTCATGATTCAATTCATGATTCATGATTCATGATTCAATTCATGATTCATGATTCATGATTCAATTCATGATTCATGATTCATGATTCATGATTCAATTCATGATTCATGATTCATGATTCAATTCATGATTCATGATTCATGATTCATGATTCATGATTCATGATTCGATTGATGATTCTTGACTCATGATTCATGATTCGATTCATGATTCTTGACTCATGATTCATGATTCGATTCATGATTCATGATTCATTATTCAATTCATGATTCATGATTCATGATTCAATTCATGATTCAAGATTCATGATTCGATTCATGATTCATGATAAAATTCATGATTCATGATTTGATTCATGATTCAATTCATGATTCACTGATTCGATTCATGGTTCATGATTCAATTCTTGATTCATGATTCATAATTTAATTCATGATTCAATTCAAGATTCATGACTCATGATTTAATTCATGATTCATGATTCATGATTCAATTCATGATTCATGTTTCAATTTATGATTCATGAATTATGATTCAATTCATGATTCATGATTCAATTCATGATTCAATTCATGATTCATGATTCATGATTCAATTCATGATTCATGATTCATGATTCATGATTCAATTCATGATTCATGATTCATGATTTATCATTCAATTCATGATTCATGATTCATGATTCAATTCATGATTCATGATTCATGATTCATGATTCATGATTCAATTCATGATTTATGATTCATGATTCAATTCATGATTCAATTCATGATTCATGATTCATGATTCATGATTCGATTTATGATTTACGATTTATGATTCAATTCATGATTCATGATTCATGATTCGATTCACGATTCATGATTCGATTTATGATTCTTGATTCATGATTCATGATTCGATTCATGATTCATGATTTATGATTCAATTCATGATTCATGATTCATGATTCATGATTCAATACATGATTCATGATTCATGATTCAATTCATAATTCATGATTCATGATTCATGATTCAATTCATAATTCATGATTCATAATTCATGATTCAATTCATAATTCATGATTCATGATTCATGATTCAATTCATGATTCATCATTCGATTCATGATTTTTTACTCATGATTCATGATTCGATTCATGTTTCATGATTCATTATTCAATTCATGATTCATGATTCATGATTCATGATTCAATTCATGATTCAAGATTCATGATTCGATTCATGATTCATGATTCGATTCATGATTCATGATTCATGATTCAATTCATGATTCATGATTCATGATTCAATTCATGATTCATGATTCAATTTATGATTCATGATTCATGATTCAATTCATGATTCATGATTCGATTCATGATTCAATTCATGATTCATGATTCATGATTCAATTCATGATTCATGATTCATGATTCATGATTCAATTCATGATTCATGATTCATGATTCATGATTCAATTCATGATTCATGATTCATTTCATGATTCAATTCATGATTCATGATTTAATTTATAATTCATGATTCAATTCATGATTCAATTCATGAATCATGATTCATGATTCAATTCATGATTCACTTCATGATTCAGGATTTAATTCATGATTCATGATTCATGATTCAATTAATGATTCATGATTCATGATTCAATTCATGATTTATGATTCATAATTCATGATTCATGATTCATGATTCAATTCATGATTCGTGATTCATGATTCAATTCATGATTCATGATTCAATTCATGATTCATGATTCAATTTATGATTCATGATTCATGATTCATGATTCAATTCATGATTTATGATTCAATTCATGATTCATGATTCATGGTTCATGATTCGATTCACGATTCATGATTCATGATTCATGATTCAATTCATGATTCATGATTCATGATTCGATTCATGATTCATGATTCGATTCATGATTCATGATTCGATTCATGATTCATGATTCGATTCATGATTCTTGATTCATGATTCATGATTCGATTCATGATTCATGATTCGATTCATGATTCATGATTCATGATTCAATTCATGATTCAAGATTCATGATTCGATTCATGATTCATGATAAAATTCATGATTCATGATTCGATTCATGATTCAATTCATGATTCACTGATTCGATTCATGGTTCATGATTCAATTCTTGATTCATGATTCATAATTTAATTCATGATTCAATTCAAGATTCATGACTCGTGATTCAATTCATGATTAATGATTCATGATTCAATTCTTGATTCATGATTCATAATTTAATTCATGATTCAATTCAAGATTCATGACTCATGATTCAATTCATGATTCATGATTCATGATTCAATTCATGATTCATGTTTCAATTTATGATTCATGATTCATGATTCAATTCATGATTCATGATTCAATTCATGATTCAATTCATGATTCATGATTCATGATTCAATTCATGATTCATGATTCATGATTCATGATTCAATTCATGATTCATGATTCATGATTTATCATTCAATTCATGATTCCTGATTCATGATTCAATTCATGATTCATGATTCATGATTCAATTCATGATTTATGATTCATGATTCAATTCATGATTCATGATTCATGATTCATGATTCATGATTTGATTTATGATTTACGATTTATGATTCAATTCATGATTCATGATTCATGATTCGATTCACGATTCATGATTCGATTTATGATTCTTGATTCATGATTCATGATTCGATTCATGATTCATGATTTATGATTCAATTCATGATTCATGATTCATGATTCATGATTCAATACATGATTCATGATTCATGATTCAATTCATAATTCATGATTCATGATTCATGATTCAATTCATAATTCATGATTCATGATTCATGATTCAATTCATAATTCATGATTCATGATTCATGATTCAATTCATGATTCATCATTCGATTCATGATTTTTTACTCATGATTCATGATTCGATTCATGTTTCATGATTCATTATTCAATTCATGATTCATGATTCATGATTCAATTCATGATTCAAGATTCATGATTCGATTCATGATTCATGATTCGATTCATGATTCATGATTCGATTCATGATTCAATTCATGATTCATGATTCATGATTCAATTCATGATTCATGATTCAATTTATGATTCATGATTCAATTCATGATTCATGATTCGATTCATGATTCAATTCATGATTCATGATTCATGATTCAATTCATGATTCATGATTCATGATTCATGATTCAATTCATGATTCATGATTCATGATTCATGATTCAATTCATGATTCATGATTCATTTCATGATTCAATTCATAATTCATGATTTAATTTATAATTCATGATTCAATTCATGATTCAATTCATGAATCATGATTTATGATTCAATTCATGATTCACTTCATGATTCATGATTCATGGTTCAATTTATGATTCATGATTCATGATTCAATTCATAATTCAATTTATGATTCAGGATTTAATTCATGATTCATGATTCAATTAATGATTCATGATTCATGATTCAATTCATGATTTATGATTCATGATTCATGATTCATGATTCATGATTCAATTCATGATTCGTGATTCATGATTCAATTCATGATTCATGATTCAATTCATGATTCATGATTCAATTCATGATTTATGATTCATGATTCATGATTCATGACTCATGATTCGATTCATGATTCATGATTCATGATTCAATTCATGATTCATGATTCATGATTCATGATTCAATTCATGATTCATGATTTATGATTCGATTCATGATTCATAATTCGATTCATGATTCTTGATTCATGATTCAATTCATGATTCAATTATTGATTCATGATTTGATTCATGATTCATGATTCATGATTCAATTCATTAATCATGATTCATGATTCATGATTCATGATTCATGATTCATGATTCAATTCATAATTCATGATTCAATTCATAATTCATAATTCAAGATTCATGATTCATGATTCAATTCATGATTCATGATTCATGATTCAATTCATGATTCATGATTCATGATTCATGATTCAATTCATGATTCATGATTCATGATTCAATTCATGATTCATGATTCATGATTCATGATTCATGATTCAATTCATGATTCATGATTCATGATTCATGATTCATGATTCATGATTCATGATTCGATTCATGATTCTTGACTCATGATTCATGATTCGATTCATGATTCTTGACTCATGATTCATGATTCGATTCATGATTCATGATTCATTATTTAATTCATGATTCATGATTCATGATTCAATTCATGATTCAAGATTCATGATTCGATTCATGATTCATGATAAAATTCATGATTCATGATTCGATTCATGATTCAATTCATGATTCACTGATTCGATTCATGGTTCATAATTCAATTCTTGATTCATGATTCATAATTTAATTCATGATTCAATTCAAGATTCATGACTCATGATTCAATTCATGATTCATGATTCATGATTCAATTCATGATTCATGTTTCAATTTATGATTCATGATTCATGATTCAATTCATGATTCATGATTCAATTCATGATTCAATTCATGATTCATGATTCATGATTCAATTCATGATTCATGATTCATGATTCATGATTCAATTCATGATTCATGATTCATGATTTATCATTCAATTCATGATTCATGATTCATGATTCAATTCATGATTCATGATTCATGATTCATGATTCAATTCATGATTTATGATTCATGATTCAATTCATGATTCATGATTCATGATTCATGATTCATGATTCGATTTATGATTTACGATTTATGATTCAATTCATGATTCATGATTCGATTCACGATTCATGATTCGATTTATGATTCTTGATTCATGATTCATGATTCGATTCATGATTCATGATTTATGATTCAATTCATGATTCATGATTCATGATTCATGATTCAATACATGATTCATGATTCATGATTCAATTCATAATTCATGATTCATGATTCATGATTCAATTCATAATTCATGATTCATGATTCATGATTCAATTCATAATTCATGATTCATGATTCATTATTCATGATTCATGATTCATGATTCAATTCATGATTCATCATTCGATTCATGATTTTTTACTCATGATTCATGATTCGATTCATGTTTCACGATTCATTATTCAATTCATGATTCATGATTCATGATTCATGATTCAATTCATGATTCAAGATTCATGATTCGATTCATGATTCATGATTCGATTCATGATTCATGATTCATGATTCAATTCATGATTCATGATTAATGATTCAATTCATGATTCATGATTCATGATTCATGATTCAATTCATGATTCATGATTCGATTCATGATTCAATTCATGATTCAAGATTCATGATTCGATTCATGATTCATGATACAATTCATGATTCATGATTCATGATTTGATTCATGATTCAATTCATTATTCATGATTCGATTCATGATTCATGATTCAATTCATGATTCATGATTCATGATTCATGATTCAATTCATGATTCATGATTCAGTATTCGATTCATGATTCATGATTCAATTCATGATTCATGATTCATGATTCAATTCATGATTCATGATTCATGATTCGATTCATGATTCAATTCATGATTCAGGATTCGATTTATGATTCATGATTCATGATTCATGATTCGATTCATGATTTATGATTTATGATTCAATTCATGATTCATGATTCATGATTCGATTCATGATTCATGATTCGATTTATGATTCTTGATTCATGATTCATGATTCGATTCATGATTCATGATTTATGATTCAATTCATGATTCATGATTCATGATTCATGATTCATGATTCATGATTCATGATTCAATACATGATTCATGATTCATGATTCAATTCATAATTCATGATTCATGATTCATGATTCAATTCATAAATCATCATTCGATTCATGATTTTTTACTCATGATTCATGATTCGATTCATGTTTCATGATTCATTATTCAATTCATGATTCATGATTCATGATTCAATTCATGATTCATGATTCATGATTCAATTCATGATTCAAAATTCATGATTCGATTCATGATTCATGATTCGATTCATGATTCATGATTCAATTCATGTTTCATGATTCATGATTCATGATTCAATTCATGATTCATGATTCATGATTCAATTCATGATTCAAGATTCATGATTCGATTCATGATTCATGATACAATTCATGATTCATGATTCATGATTTGATTCATGATTCAATTCATTATTCATGATTCGATTCATGATTCATGATTCAATTCATGATTCATGATTCATGATTCATGATTCAATTCATGATTCATGATTTATGATTCGATTCATGAATTATGATTCAATTCATGATTCATGATTCATGATTCAATTCATGATTCATGATTCATGATTCGATTCATGATTCAATTCATGATTCATGATTCGATTTATAATTCATGATTCATGATTCATGATTCAATTCATGATTCATGATTTATGATTCAATTCATGATTCATGATTCATGATTCATGATTCAATACATGATTCATGATTCATGATTCAATTCATAATTCATGATTCATGATTCATGATTCAATTCATAATTCATGATTCATGATTCATGATTCAATTCATAATTCATGATTCATGATTCATTATTCATGATTCATGATTCATGATTCAATTCATGATTCATCATTCGATTCATGATTTTTTACTCATGATTCATGATTCGATTCATGTTTCACGATTCATTATTCAATTCATGATTCATGATTCATGATTCATGATTCAATTCATGATTCAAGATTCATGATTCGATTCATGATTCATGATTCGATTCATGATTCATGATTCATGATTCAATTCATGATTCATGATTAATGATTCAATTCATGATTCATGATTCATGATTCATGATTCAATTCATGATTCATGATTCGATTCATGATTCAATTCATGATTCAAGATTCATGATTCGATTCATGATTCATGATACAATTCATGATTCATGATTCATGATTTGATTCATGATTCAATTCATTATTCATGATTCGATTCATGATTCATGATTCAATTCATGATTCATGATTCATGATTCATGATTCAATTCATGATTCATGATTCAGTATTCGATTCATGATTCATGATTCAATTCATGATTCATGATTCATGATTCAATTCATGATTCATGATTCATGATTCGATTCATGATTCAATTCATGATTCAGGATTCGATTTATGATTCATGATTCATGATTCATGATTCGATTCATGATTTATGATTTATGATTCAATTCATGATTCATGATTCATGATTCGATTCATGATTCATGATTCGATTTATGATTCTTGATTCATGATTCATGATTCGATTCATGATTCATGATTTATGATTCAATTCATGATTCATGATTCATGATTCATGATTCATGATTCATGATTCATGATTCAATACATGATTCATGATTCATGATTCAATTCATAATTCATGATTCATGATTCATGATTAAATTCATAAATCATCATTCGATTCATGATTTTTTACTCATGATTCATGATTCGATTCATGTTTCATGATTCATTATTCAATTCATGATTCATGATTCATGATTCAATTCATGATTCATGATTCATGATTCAATTCATGATTCAAAATTCATGATTCGATTCATGATTCATGATTCGATTCATGATTCATGATTCAATTCATGTTTCATGATTCATGATTCATGATTCAATTCATGATTCATGATTCATGATTCAATTCATGATTCAAGATTCATGATTCGATTCATGATTCATGATACAATTCATGATTCATGATTCATGATTCGATTCATGATTCAATTCATTATTCATGATTCGATTCATGATTCATGATTCAATTCATGATTCATGATTCATGATTCATGATTCAATTCATGATTCATGATTTATGATTCGATTCATAAATTTTGATTCAATTCATGATTCATGATTCATGATTCAATTCATGATTCATGATTCATGATTCGATTCATGATTCAATTCATGATTCATGATTCGATTTATAATTCATGATTCATGATTCATGATTCAATTCATGATTCATGATTCATGATTCAATTCATGATTCATGATTCATGATTCAAGATTCATGATTCAATTCATGATTCATGATTCATGATTCAATTCATATTTCATGATTCATGATTCATGATTCAATTCATGATTCATGATTCATGATTCATGATTCGATTCATGATTCATGATTCATGATTCGATTTATGATTCATGATTCATGATTCATGATTCATGATTTATGATTCAATTCATGATTCATGATTCAATTTATGATTCATGATTCACGATTCACGATTCATGATTCATGATTCGATTCATGATTCATGATTTATGATTCATGATTCAATTCATGATTCATGATTCATGATTCATGATTCATGATTCGATTCATGATTTATGATTCGATTCATGATTCATGATTCGATTTAAGATTCATAATTCATGATTCATGATTCATGATTCATGATTCATGATTCATGATTCAATTCATGATTCATGATTCAATTCATAATTCATAATTCAAGATTCATGATTCATGATTCAATTCTTGATTCATGATTCATGATTCAATTCATGATTCATGATTCATGATTCAATTCATGATTCATGATTCATGATTCATGATTCATGATTCGATTCATGATTCTTGACTCATGATTCATGATTCGATTCATGATTCATGATTCATTATTCAATTCATGATTCATGATTCATGATTCATGATTCAATTCATGATTCAAGATTCATGATTCGATTCATGATTCATGATACAATTCATGATTCATGATTCATGATTCGATTCATGATTCAATTCATGATTCATGATTCGATTCATGGTTAATGATTCAATTCTTGATTCATGATTCATAATTTAATTCATGATTCAATTCAAGATTCATGACTCATGATTCAATTCATGATTCATTAATCATGATTCATGATTCAATTCTTGATTCATGATTCATAATTTAATTCATGATTCAATTCAAGATTCATGACTCATGATTCATGATTCATGATTCATGATTCAATTCATGATTCATGTTTCAATTTATGATTCATGATTCATGATTCAATTCATGATTCATGATTCGATTCATGATTCAATTCATGATTCATGATTCATGATTCAATTCATGATTCATGATTCATGATTCATGATTCATGATTCAATTCATGATTCATGATTCATGATTCAATTCATGATTCATGATTCATGATTCATGATTCAATTCATGATTTATGATTCATGATTCAATTCATGATTCATGATTCATGATTCATGATTCATGATTCGATTCATGATTTATGATTTATGATTCAATTCATGATTCATGATTCATGATTCGATTCATGATTCATGATTCGATTTATGATTCTTGATTCATGATTCATGATTCAACTCATGATTTATGATTCATGATTCAATACATGATTCATGATTCATGATTCAATTCATAATTCATGATTCATGATTCATGATTCAATTCATGATTCATGATTCGATTCATGATTTTTTACTCATGATTCATGATTCGATTCATGTTTCATGATTCATTATTCAATTCATGATTCATGATTCATGATTCATGATTCAATTCATGATTCAAGATTCATGATTCGATTCATGATTCATGATTCAATTCATGATTCTTGATTCATGATTCATGATTCAATTCATGATTCATGATTCATGATTCATGATTCATGATTCAATTCATGATTCATGATTCGATTCATGATTTAATTCATGATTCGATTCATGATTCAATTCATGATTCATGATAAATGATTCAATTCATGATTCATGATTCATGATTCATGATAAATGATTCAATTCATGATTCATGATTCGATTCATGATTCATGATTCATGATTCGATTTAAGATTCATAATTTATGATTCATGATTCATGATTCATGATTCGATTTAGGATTCATAATTTATGATTCATGATTCATGATTCAATTCATGATTCATGATTCAATTCATGATTCATGATTCATGATTCATGATTCATGATTCATGATTCAATTCATGATTCATGATTCATGATTCGATTCATGATTCATGATTCGATTCATGATTCTTGATTCATGATTCATGATTCGATTTATGATTCATGATTCATTATTCAATTCATGATTCATGATTCATGATTCAATTCATGATTCATGATTCGATTCATGATTCTTGATTCATGATTCATGATTCGATTTATGATTCATGATTCATTATTCAATTCATGATTCATGATTCATGATTCAATTCATGATTCATTATTCGATTCATGATTCATGATTCATGATTCAATTCATGATTTGTGATTCATGATTCATGATTCATGATTCATGATTCATGATTCAATTCATGATTCATGATTCAATTCATGATTCATGATTCAAGATTCATGATTCATGATTCAATTCATGATTCATGATTCAATTCATGATTCGAATCATGATTCAACTCAATTTTTCATGATTCGATTTATGATTCATAATTCATGATTCAATTCATGATTCATGATTCATGATTCAATTCATGATTCATGATTTATGATTCAATTCATGATTCATGATTTATGATTCATGATTCGATTCATGATTCATGATTCGATTTATGATTCATGATGCATGATTAATGATTCATGATTCATGATTCAATTCATGATTCATGATTCATGATTCAATTCATAATTCATGATTCATGATTTAATTCATGATTCATGATTCATGATTCGATTCATGATTCATGATTCATGATTCGATTTATGATTCATGATTCATGATTCATGATTCATGATTCATGATTTAATTCATGATTCATGATTTATGATTCAATTCATGATTCATGATTCATGATTCATGATTCATGATTCATGATTCGATTCATGATTCATGATTCATGATCTAATTCATGATTTGATTCATGATCTAATTCATGATTTGATTCATGATTCAATTCATGATTCAAAATTACATTCATGATTCTTGATTCATGATTTATGATTCGATTCATGATTCATGATTCATGATTCAATTCATGATTCATGATTTATGATTCATGATACAATTCATGATTCATGATTCATGATTCAATTCATGATTCATGATTCGATTCATGATTCTTGATTCATGATTCATGATTCGATTCATGATTCATGATTCATTATTAAATTCATGATTCATGATTCAATTCATGATTCAAGATTCATGATTCGATTCATGATTCATGATACAATTCATGATTCATGATTCATGATTCATGATTCATGATTCATGATTCGATTTATGATTCAATTCATGATTCATGATTCGATTCATGATTCATGATTCAATTCATGATTCATGATTCATGATTAGATTCATGATTCATGATTCATGATTCATGATTCGATTCATGATTCATGATTCGATTTATGATTCATGATGCATGATTCATGATTCATGATTCATGATTCAATTCATGATTCATGATTTATGATTCAATTCATAATTCATGATTCATGATTCATGATTTAATTCATGATTCATGATTCATGATTCATGATTAATGATTCGATTCATGATTCATGATTCATGATTCGATTTATGATTCATGATTCATGATTCATGATTCATGATTCATGATTCGATTCATGATTCATGATTCATTATTCAATTCATGATTCATGATTCATGATTCAATTCATGATTCAAGATTCATGATTCGATTCATGATTCATGATAAAATTCATGATTCATGATTCGATTCATGATTCAATTCATGATTCACTGATTCGATTCATGGTTCATGATTCAATTCTTGATTCATGATTCATAATTTAATTCATGATTCAATTCAAGATTCATGACTCATGATTCAATTCATGATTCATGATTCATGATTCAATTCATGATTCATGTTTCAATTTATGATTCATGATTCATGATTCAATTCATGATTCATGATTCAATTCATGATTCAATTCATGATTCATGATTCATGATTCAATTCATGATTCATGATTCATGATTCATGATTCAATTCATGATTCATGATTCATGATTTATCATTCAATTCTTGATTCATGATTCATGATTCAATTCATGATTCATGATTCATGATTCATGATTCAATTCATGATTTATGATTCATTATTCAATTCATGATTCATGATTCATGATTCATGATTCATGATTCGATTTATGATTTACGATTTATGATTCAATTCATGATTCATGATTCGATTCACGATTCATGATTCGATTTATGATTCTTGATTCATGATTCATGATTCAATTCATGATTCATGATTTATGATTCAATTCATGATTCATGATTCATGATTCATGATTCAATACATGATTCATGATTCATGATTCAATTCATAATTCATGATTCATGATTCATGATTCAATTCATAATTCATGATTCATGATTCATGATTCAATTCATAATTCATGATTCATGATTCATGATTCATGATTCATGATTCAATTCATGATTCATCATTCGATTCATGATTTTTTACTCATGATTCATGATTCGATTCATGTTTCATGATTCATTATTCAATTCATGATTCATGATTCATGATTCATGATTCAATTCATGATTCAAGATTCATGATTCGATTCATGATTCATGATTCGATTCATGATTCATGATTCATGATTCAATTCATGATTCATGATTAATGATTCAATTCATGATTCATGATTCATGATTCATGATTCAATTCATGATTCATGATTCGATTCATGATTCAATTCATGATTCAAGATTCATGATTCGATTCATGATTCATGATACAATTCATGATTCATGATTCATGATTTGATTCATGATTCAATTCATTATTCATGATTCGATTCATGATTCATGATTCAATTCATGATTCATGATTCATGATTCATGATTCAATTCATGATTCATGATTCAGTATTCGATTCATGATTCATGATTCAATTCATGATTCATGATTCATGATTCAATTCATGATTCATGATTCATGATTCGATTCATGATTCAATTCATGATTCAGGATTCGATTTATGATTCATGATTCATGATTCATGATTCGATTCATGATTTATGATTTATGATTCAATTCATGATTCATGATTCATGATTCGATTCATGATTCATGATTCGATTTATGATTCTTGATTCATGATTCATGATTCGATTCATGATTCATGATTTATGATTCAATTCATGATTCATGATTCATGATTCATGATTCATGATTCATGATTCAATACATGATTCATGATTCATGATTCAATTCATAATTCATGATTCATGATTCATGATTCAATTCATAAATCATCATTCGATTCATGATTTTTTACTCATGATTCATGATTCGATTCATGTTTCATGATTCATTATTCAATTCATGATTCATGATTCATGATTCAATTCATGATTCATGATTCATGATTCAATTCATGATTCAAAATTCATGATTCGATTCATGATTCATGATTCGATTCATGATTCATGATTCAATTCATGTTTCATGATTCATGATTCATGATTCAATTCATGATTCATGATTCAATTCATGATTCAAGATTCATGATTCGATTCATGATTCATGATACAATTCATGATTCATGATTCATGATTCGATTCATGATTCAATTCATTATTCATGATTCGATTCATGATTCATGATTCAATTCATGATTCATGATTCATGATTCATGATTCAATTCATGATTCATGATTTATGATTCGATTCATGAATTATGATTCAATTCATGATTCATGATTCATGATTCAATTCATGATTCATGATTCATGATTCGATTCATGATTCAATTCATGATTCATGATTCGATTTATAATTCATGATTCATGATTCATGATTCAATTCATGATTCATGATTCATGATTCAATTCATGATTCATGATTCATGATTCAAGATTCATGATTCAATTCATGATTCATGATTCATGATTCAATTCATATTTCATGATTCATGATTCATGATTCAATTCATGATTCATGATTCATGATTCATGATTCGATTCATGATTCATGATTCATGATTCGATTTATGATTCATGATTCATGATTCATGATTCATGATTTATGATTCAATTCATGATTCATGATTCAATTTATGATTCATGATTCACGATTCACGATTCATGATTCATGATTCGATTCATGATTCATGATTTATGATTCATGATTCAATTCATGATTAATGATTCATGATTCATGATTCGATTCATGATTTATGATTCGATTCATGATTCATGATTCATGATTCGATTTAAGATTCATAATTCATGATTCATGATTCATGATTCATGATTCATGATTCAATTCATGATTCATGATTCAATTCATAATTCATAATTCAAGATTCATGATTCATGATTCAATTCATGATTCATGATTCATGATTCAATTCATGATTCATGATTCATGATTCATGATTCATGATTCAATTCATGATTCATGATTCATGATTCAATTCATGATTTATGATTCATGATTCATGATTCATGATTCAATTCATGATTCTTGACTCATGACTCATGATTCGATTCATGATTCATGATTCATTATTCAATTCATGATTCATGATTCATGATTCATGATTCAATTCATGATTCAAGATTCATGATTCGATTCATGATTCATGATACAATTCATGATTCATGATTCATGATTCGATTCATGATTCAATTCATGATTCATGATTCGATTCATGGTTAATGATTCAATTCTTGATTCATGATTCATAATTTAATTCATGATTCAATTCAAGATTCATGACTCATGATTCAATTCATGATTCATTAATCATGATTCATGATTCAATTCTTGATTCATGATTCATAATTTAATTCATGATTCAATTCAAGATTCATGACTCATGATTCAATTCATGATTCATGATTCATGATTCATGATTCAATTCATGATTCATGTTTCAATTTATGATTCATGATTCATGATTCAATTCATGATTCATGATTCGATTCATGATTCAATTCATGATTCATGATTCATGATTCAATTCATGATTCATGATTCATGATTCATGATTCATGATTCAATTCATGATTCATGATTTATGATTCAATTCATGATTCATGATTCATGATTCATGATTCAATTCATGATTTATGATTCATGATTCAATTCATGATTCATGATTCATGATTCATGATTCATGATTCGATTCATGATTTATGATTTATGATTCAATTCATGATTCATGATTCATGATTCGATTCATGATTCATGATTCGATTTATGATTCTTGATTCATGATTCATGATTCAATTCATGATTCATAATTCATGATTCAATACATGATTCATGATTCATGATTCAATTCATAATTCATGATTCATGATTCATGATTCAATTCATGATTCATGATTCGATTCATGATTTTTTACTCATGATTCATGATTCGATTCATGTTTCATGATTCATTATTCAATTCATGATTCATGATTCATGATTCATGATTCAATTCATGATTCAAGATTCATGATTCGATTCATGATTCATGATTCAATTCATGATTCTTGATTCTTGATTCATGATTCAATTCATGATTCATGATTCATGATTCATGATTCAATTCATGATTCATGATTCGATTCATGATTTAATTCATGATTCGATTCATGATTCAATTCATGATTCATGATAAATGATTCAATTCATGATTCATGATTCATGATTCATGATAAATGATTCAATTCATGATTCATGATTCAATTCATGATTCATGATTCATGATTCGATTTAAGATTCATAATTTATGATTCATGATTCATGATTCATGATTCGATTTAGGATTCATAATTTATGATTCATGATTCATGATTCAATTCATGATTCATGATTCATGATTCAATTCATGATTCATGATTCATGATTCATGATTCATGATTCATGATTCAATTCATGATTCATGATTCATGATTCGATTCATGATTCATGATTCGATTCATGATTCTTGATTCATGATTCATGATTCGATTTATGATTCATGATTCATTATTCAATTCATGATTCATGATTCATGATTCATGATTCGATTCATGATTCTTGATTCATGATTCATGATTCGATTTATGATTCATGATTCATTATTCAATTCATGATTCATGATTCATGATTCAATTCATGATTCATTATTCGATTCATGATTCATGATTCATGATTCAATTCATGATTTGTGATTCATGATTCATGATTCATGATTCATGATTCATGATTCAATTCATGATTCATGATTCAATTCATGATTCATGATTCAAGATTCATGATTCATGATTCAATTCATGATTCAATTCATGATTCGAAACGTGATTCAACTCAATTTTTCATGATTCGATTTATGATTCATAATTCATGATTCAATTCATGATTCATGATTCATGATTCAATTCATGATTCATGATTTATGATTCAATTCATGATTCATGATTTATGATTCATGATTCGATTCATGATTCATGATTCGATTTATGATTCAATTCATGATTCATGATTTATGATTCATGATTCGATTCATGATTCATGATTCATGATTCAATTCATAATTCATGATTCATGATTCATGATTTAATTCATGATTCATGATTCATGATTCGATTCATGATTCATGATTCATGATTCGATTTATGATTCATGATTCATGATTCATGATTCATGATTCATGATTCAATTCATGATTCATGATTTATGATTCAATTCATGATTCATGATTCATGATTCATGATTCATGATTCGATTCATGATTCATGATTCATGATCTAATTCATGATTTGATTCATGATCTAATTCATGATTTGATTCATGATTCAATTCATGATTCAAAATTACATTCATGATTCTTGATTCATGATTTATGATTCGATTCATGATTCATGATTCATGATTCAATTCATGATTCATGATTTATGATTCATGATACAATTCATGATTCATGATTCATGATTCATGATTCGATTCATGATTCTTGATTCATGATTCATTATTCGATTCATGATTCATGATTCATTATTAAATTCATGATTCATGATTCAATTCATGATTCAAGATTCATGATTCGATTCATGATTCATGATACAATTCATGATTCATGATTCATGATTCATGATTCATGATTCATGATTCATGATTCGATTTATGATTCAATTCATGATTCATAATTCGATTCATGATTCATGATTCAATTCATGATTCATGATTCATGATTCATGATTAGATTCATGATTCATGATTCATGATTCATGATTCGATTCATGATTCATGATTCGATTTATGATTCATGATGCATGATTCATGATTCATGATTCATGATTCATGATTCAATTCATGATTCATGATTTATGATTCAATTCATAATTCATGATTCATGATTCATGATTTAATTCATGATTCATGATTCATGATTCATGATTAATGATTCGATTCATGATTCATGATTCATGATTCGATTTATGATTCATGATTCATGATTCATGATTCATGATTCATGATTCAATTCATGATTCATGATTTATGATTCAATTCATGATTCATGATTCATGATTCATGATTCATGATTCGATTCATGATTCAATTCATGATTCAAAATTACATTATTGATTCTTGATTCATGATTTATGATTCGATTCATGATTCATGATTCATGATTCAATTCATGATTCATGATTTATGATTCATGATTCAATTCATGATTCATGATTCATGATTCATGATTCAATTCATGATTCATGATTCGATTCATGATTCTTGACTCATGATTCATGATTCGATTCATGATTCATGATTCATTATTAAATTCATAATTCATGATTCAATTCATGATTCAAGATTCATGATTCGATTCATGATTCATGATACAATTCATGATTCATGATTCATGATTCATGATTCATGATTCATGATTCGATTTATGATTCAATTCATGATTCATGATTCGATTCATGATTCATGATTCAATTCATGATTCATGATTCATGATTCATGATTAGATTCATGATTCTTGACTCATGATTCATGATTCGATTCATGATTCATGATTCATTATTCAATTCATGATTCATGATTCATGATTAAATTCATGATTCAAGATTCATGATTCGATTCATGATTCATGATTCGATTCATGATTCAATTCATGATTCATGATTCGATTCATGGTTCATGATTCAATTCATGATTCATGATTCAATTCATGATTCATGATTCATGATTCAATTCATGATTCAATTCATGATTCATGATTCATGATTCAATTTATGATTCATGATTCATGATTCAATTCTTGATTCATGATTCATAATTCAATTCATGATTCAATTCAAGATTCATGACTCATGATTCAATTCATGATTCAGGATTCATGATTCATGATTCAATTCATGATTCATGATTCAATTTATTATTCATGATTCATGATTCAATTCATGATTCATGATTCGATTCATGATTCAATTCATGATTCAATTCATGATTCATGATTCATGATTCAATTCATGATTCATGATTCATGATTCATTATTCAATTCATTATTCATGATTCATGATTCAATTAATGATTTAATTCATGATTCATGATTTAATTTATAATTCATGATTCAATTTATGATTCAATTTATGAATCATGATTCATGATTCAATTTATGATTCACTTAATGATTCATGATTCATGATTCAATTCATAATTCAATTTATGATTCAGGATTTAATTCATGATTCATGATTCATGATTCATGATTCAATTCATGATTTATGATAAATTATTCAATTCATGATTCATGATTCATGATTCATGATAAATGATTCAATTCATGATTCATGATTCGATTCATGATTCATGATTCGATTTAAGATTCATAATTCATGATTCATGATTCATGATTCATGATTCGATTTAAGATTCATAATTTATGATTCATGATTCAATTCATGATTCATGATTCATGATTCAATTCATGATTCATGATTCATGATTCATGATTCATGATTCGATTCATGATTCATGATTCGATTCATGATTCTTGATTCATGATTCATGATTCTATTCATGATTCATGATTCATTATTCAATTCATGATTCATGATTCATGATTCAATTCATGATTCATGATTCAATTCATGATTCATGATTCAAGATTCTTGATTCATGATTCAATTCATGATTCATGATTCGATTCATGATTCATGATTTATGATTCAATTCATGATTCATGATTCATGATTCGATTCATGATTCATGATTCGATTCATGATTCAATTTATGATTGAAGATTCATGATTCGATTCATGATTCATGATACAATTCATGAATTATGATTCATGATTCGATTCATGATTCATGATTCGATTCATGATTCATGATTTATGATTCAATTCATGATTCATGATTCATGATTCATGATTCGATTCATGATTCATGATTCGATTCATGATTCAATTTATGATTGAAGATTCATGATTCGATTCATGATTCATGATACAATTCATGATTCATGATTCATGATTCGATTCATGATTCAATTCATGATTCATGATTCGATTCATGATTCATGATTCAATTCATGATTCATGATTCATGATTCATGATTCAATTTATGATTCATGATTCGATTCATGATTCATGATTCATGATTCAATTCATGATTCATGATTCATGATTCAATTCATGATTCATGATTCATGATTCATGATTCGATTCATGATTCATGATTCATGATTCGATTTATGATTCATGATTCATGATTCATGATTCATGATTCATGATTCAATTCATGATTCATAATTCATGATTCAATTCATGATTCATGATTCAATTCATGATTCATGATTCATGATTCATGATTCATGATTCATGATTCGATTCATGATTCATGATTCATGATTCATGATTCATGATTCAATTCTTGATTCATGATTCATGATTCATGATTCATGATTCATGTTTCGATTTATGATACATGATTCATGATTCATGATTCATGATTTATGATTCAATTCATGATTCATGATTCATGATTCAATTCATGATTCATGATTCACGATTCATGATTCATGATTCATGATTCATGATACATGATTCAATTCATGATTCATGATTCAATTCATGATTCATGATTCAAGATTCATGATTCATGATTCAATTCATGATTCATGATTCAATTCATGATTCGAATCGTGATTCAACTCATATTTCATGATTCGATTTATGATTCATGATTCATGATTCATGATTCATGATTCAATTCATGATTCATGATTCATGATTCATGATTCGATTCATGATTCATGATTTATGATTCAATTCATGATTCATGATTCATGATTCGATTCATGATTCATGATTCGATTCATGATTCAATTTATGATTGAAGATTCATGATTCGATTCATGATTCATAATAGAATTCATGATTCATGATTCGATTCATGATTCAATTCATGATTCATGATTCGATTCATGATTCATGATTCAATTCATGATTCATGATTCATGATTCATGATTCATGATTCAATTTATGATTCATGATACGATTCATGATTCATGATTCATGATTCAATTCATGATTCATGATTCATGATTCAATTCATGATTCATGATTCATGATGCATGATTCGATTCATGATTCATGATTCGATTTATGATTCATGATTCATGATTCATGATTCATGATTCATGATTCATGATTTATGATTCAATTCATGATTCATAATTCATGGTTCAATTCATGATTCATGATTTATGATTCATGATTCATGATTCAATTCATGATTCATGATTCATGATTCAATTCATAATTCATGATTCATGATTCAATTCTTGATTCATGATTCATGATTCATAATTCATGATTCATGATTCATGATTCATGATTCATGATTCATGATTCATGATTCGATTTATGATTCATGATTCATGATTCATGATTCATGATATATGATTCAATTCATGATTCATGATTCATGATTCAATTCATGATTCATGATTCATGATTCATGATTTATGATTCAATTCATGATTCATGATTCATGATTCAATTCATGATTCATGATTCACGATTCATGATTCATGATTCGATTCATGATTCATGATTCGATTCATGATTCATGATTCATGATTCGATTTAAGATTCATAATTCATGATTCATGATTCATGATTCGATTTAAGATTCATGATTCATGATTCATGATTCAATATTCATGATTCATGATTCAATTCATGATTCATGATTCATGATTCGATTCATGATTCATGATTCGATTCATGATTCTTGATTCATGATTCATGATTCGATTCATGATTCATGATTCATGATTCAATTCATGATTCATGATTCATGATTCAATTCATGATTCATGATTCAATTCATGATTCATGATTCATGATTCAATTCATGATTCATGATTCATGATTCATGATTCATGATTCATCATTCGATTCATGATTTTTTACTCATGATTCATGATTCGATTCATGTTTCATGATTCATTATTCAATTCATGATTCAAGATTCATGATTCAATTCATGATTCAAGATTCATGATTCAATTCATGTTTCATGATTCAATTCATGATTCAAGATTCATGATTCGATTCATGATTCATGATACAATTCATGATTCATGATTCATGATTCGATTCATGATTCAATTCATGATTCATGATTCGATTCATGGTTCATGATTCAATTCTTGATTCATGATTCATAAATTAATTCATGATTCAATTCAAGATTCATGACTCATGATTCAATTCATGATTCATGATTCATGATTCATGATTCAATTCTTGATTCATGATTCATAATTTAATTCATGATTCAATTCAAGATTCATGACTCATGATTCAATTCATGATTCATGATTCATGATTCATGATTCAATTCATGATTCATGTTTCAATTTATGATTCGTGATTCATGATTCAATTCATGATTCATGATTCGATTCATGATTCAATTCATGATTCATGATTCATGATTCAATTCATGATTCATGATTCATGATTCAATTCATGATTCATGATTCATGATTCATGATTCAATTCATGATTTATGATTCATGATTCAATTCATGATTCATGATTCATGATTCATGATTCGATTCATGATTTATGATTTATGATTCAATTCATGATTCATGATTCATGATTCGATTCATGATTCATGATTCGATTTATGATTCTTGATTTATGATTCATGATTTGATTCATGATTCATGATTTATGATTCATGATTCAATACATGATTCATGATTCATGATTCAAATCATAATTCATGATTCATGATTCATGATTCAATTCATGATTCATCATTCGATTCATGATTTTTTACTCATGATTCATGATTCGATTCATGATTCAATTCATGATTCATCATTCGATTCATGATTTTTTACTCATGATTCATGATTCGATTCATGTTTCATGATTCATGATTCAATTCATGATTCAAGATTCATGATTCGATTCATGATTCATGATTCAATTCATGATTCTTGATTCATGATTCATGATTCAATTCATGATTCATGATTCATGATTCATGATTCAATTCATGATTCATGATTCATGATTCATGATTCAATTCATGATTCATGATTTGATTCATGATTCAATTCATGATTCAAGATTCATGATTCAATTCATGATTCAAGATTCATGATTCGATTCATGATTCATGATAAAATTCATGATTCATGATTCATGATTCGATTCATGATTCAATTCATTATTCATGATTCGATTCATGATTCATGATTCAATTCATGATTCATGATTCAATTCATGATTCATAATTCATGATTCAATTCATGATTTATGATTCATTATTCGATTCATGATTCAATTCGCGATTCATGATTCGATTTATGATTCATGATTCAATTTATGATTCAATTTATGAATCATGATTCATGATTCAATTCATGATTCACTTCATGATTCATGATTCATGATTCAATTCATAATTCAATTTATGATTCAGGATTTAATTCATGATTCAGGATTCATGATTCATGATTCAATTCATGATTCATGATAAATGATTCAATTCATGATTCATGATTCATGATAAATGATTCAATTCATGATTCATGATTCGATTCATGATTCATGATTCATGATTAGATTTAAGATTCATGATTCATGATTCATGATTCATGATTCGATTTAAGATTCATAATTTATGATTCATGATTCATGATTCAATTCATGATTCATGATTCATGATTCAATTCATGATTCATGATTCATGATTCATGATTCATGATTCATGATTCAATTCATGATTCATGATTCATGATTCGATTCATGATTCATGATTCATGATTCGATTCATGATTCTTGATTCATGATTCATGATTCGATTCATGATTCATGATTCATTATTTAATTCATGATTCATGATTCATGATTCAATGCATGATTCATTATTCAATTCATGATTCATGATTCATGATTCAATTCATGATTCATGATTCATGATTCATGATTCATGATTCATGATTCAATTCATGATTCATGATTCAATTCATGATTCATGATTCAAGATTCATGATTCATGATTCAATTCATGATTCATGATTCAATTCATGATTCGAATCGTGATTTAACTCATATTATATGATTCGATTTATGATTCAATTCATGATTTGAATCGTGATTCAACTCATATTATATGATTCGATTTATGATTCATAATTCATGATTCATGATTCATGATTCAATTCATGATTCATGATTCATGATTCAATTCATGATTCATGATTCGATTCATGATTCTTGACTCATGATTCATGATTCGATTCATGATTCATGATTCATTATTAAATTCATGATTCATGATTCAATTCATGATTCAAGATTCATGATTCGATTCATGATTCATGATTCATGATTCATGATTCATGATTCATGATTCGATTTATGATTCAATTCATGATTCATGATTCGATTCATGATTCATGATTCAATTCATGATTCATGATTCATGATTCATGATTAGATTCATGATTCTTGACTCATGATTCATGATTCGATTCATGATTCATGATTCATTATTCAATTCATGATTCATGATTCATGATTCATGATTCAATTCATGATTCAAGATTCATGATTCAATTCATGATTCATGATTCATGATTCGATTCATGATTCAATTCATGATTCATGATTCGATTCATGGTTCATGATTCAATTCATGATTCATGATTCAATTCATGATTCATGATTCAATTCATGATTCAATTCATGATTCATGATTCAATTTATGATTCATGATTCATGATTCAATTTATGATTCATGATTCATGATTCAATTCTTGATTCATGATTCATAATTTAATTCATGATTCAATTCAAGATTCATGACTCATGATTCAATTCATGATTCATGATTCATGATTCAATTCATGATTCATGATTCAATTTATGATTCATGATTCATGATTCAATTCATGATTCATGATTCGATTCATGATTCAATTCATGATTCATGATTCATGATTCAATTCATGATTCATGATTCATGATTCATGATTCAATTCATTATTCATGATTCATGATTCAATTCATGATTTAATTCATGATTCATGATTTAATTTATAATTCATGATTCAATTTATGATTCAATTTATGAATCATGATTCATGATTCAATTCATGATTCACTTCATGATTCATGATTTATGATTCAATTCATAATTCAATTTATGATTCAGGATTCAATTCATGATTCATGATTCATGATTCATGATTCAATTCATTATTCATGATTCATGATTCAATTCATGATTCACTTCATGATTCATGATTTAATTTATATTTCATGATTCAATTTATGATTCAATTTATGAATCATGATTCATGATTTAATTCATGATTCACTTCATGATTCATGATTCATGATTCAATTCATGATTCAATTTATGATTCATGATTCATGATTCAATTCATGATTCATGATTCAATTCATGATTCATGATTCATGATTCAATTCATGATTCATGATTCATGATTCAATTCATGATTCATGATTCATGATTCATGATTCATGATTCAATTCATGATTCATGATTCGATTCATGATTCATGATTCATGATTCAATTCATGATTCATGATTCATGATTCAATTCATGATTCATGATTCATGATTCATGATTCGATTCATGATTCATGATTCATGATTCGATTTATGATTCATGATTCATGATTCATGATTCATGATTCAATTCATGATTCATAATTCATGATTCAATTCATGATTCATGATTCATGATTCATGATTCAATTCATGATTCATGATTCATGATTCATGATTCAATTCATAATTCATGATTCATGATTCATG